>NW_026462012.1:0-77565 GCF_021730395.1 Mercenaria mercenaria | reverse complement strand
AATCGAGACGAAATATCCGTCCCCAGGTCACTTGCGAGAGGCTTGTATATCAAAAATATTGAAAGCTAGGAATATTATATGTATATCAAAACCACTGGCACCAGAACAGAACAGAAAGAAAATACCTCTGTACATGTTATACCTTACCCCTAGGTATTCTATAAGAACCATGGTCATGAAGGGGAAAATATACTAACCCGTTCAATCGCGCATTTCATACAAAAACACGCAAATCGGTAAATGTGTACAATAGATATCAAACAAGTTGTAATTTATCTTCCATTGTGTACCGGTCACATTGCTTCAATTCATCTTATCTTAGAAAAACAACGCGTAGTTTATAGTTATTTCAACGTTACACAAAAAACTTACTTGAACGGCCAAGTTCCGTTCTAGATTACAAAACCATTCTGTTTGGCTGTTGTGAAAATGTATGTCATTTTACTACACGTGTTCGCTAAAATGTGAAAATGCAGCATAAATGTGCAAAATGAATAAATGCACTTCCGTTAATCACAGTTACATAATCGATGATAAGAAGCAGATAAGTTGGGAGGTGATTTTGCAGATTGGTTCATCATCGGTCTCATATTGTTAGTTTAGGAAATGATTTCATAACGGGTTTGGAATAGCTTGTACATAATAAGCATAAAAATAAGCGTCCTTCTCGCTCTTTCCCCCCCTAACTTTCCATTCCCATCCATCAGAGGTTCGTCAAAATCCCGAGGAATCACGGTAGACCTCTGGTATGCGAGAATGTTAGTTTCATGATCTGTCACACTTAGAAGAATTTTTATATTCAATTAAATCGTTATTATACTGTTTACTTTGAAGAAATGAATCATTGTAAATGAAAAGCAACTGTTATTTTTTTTTTTTTTTTTTTTTTTGTTTGAGCAGGAATACTCTAAAACAACGAATTTCGTGTTTTTACACCATTCTTCATTCACTTAATAATACTTGGAACAATTGATACGTATTAATCCTTCCTGATAATAACAAGATAAATCAATACTGATATTAACAACTTATTCAAGGTCTTTAATTTAATTGATATGATAATATTAAGAGATGCATACAATCTACCTTTATCTCGCGAGATCAAAACGAGAGCGTGATTACATGGCATTGTCCGGATGAATATAATGTCAATTTATAACTTTGTATAATGTCAAATGTGACACGAACATCTTAAATTTATTGATGGATTAAGCGAGGACTGCACACCAGTCATTTAATTATAAACAATAGATACTCGTGTATCCTGCATTTAAATTTGAAGCTGATGTGTATTAAGTTATAAAAACGTAGGACTAAACATTTCTTTTTAATCTGAATCTTACTGTTAAGTAACATCTTGTAGTTAAGATTAAACGCGGAATAGCTCCAAAAGAAAAGGTTAGATTTTAAAATATAAGATTGTACATTGAATGCAGAATTTGGTTATACGGACAAACTCCACCCTGGGACAAGGCTCAATCTGACCAGGGTGGACAAATTCTCCCAATCCTCACAACCTTTTTATAGTATACAAATTTTCCGTGCCTTCACTCCGTTAAAATAATTATATTGATCTTAACTTGTCATTTGAACACGATTGTTTAAAATAAACAATGTGTGTCATTAAAAAATGTTATTCTCCGTTTTTTGTACCAAAACTTGATTTATTATATTTCTACAAGAATGCTTTATTTTATTAACTCCTGTTAATAATGTCTTAAATAATACTTTAACACTACATCTAGAATTAAGTATCTATTCGATGCAGTTTCCATATATATTAAACGAATCGGCGTATATTTACAGAAATGTAGACATTAGTCCCAGTTATAATGCTTAAGCTCCGCCTTGTTGCACTTTTTCACTCAGTTACACATAAAAAACATCTTTATAATTGTTCTTTAATACTAACACATTTTACGGTTCTAACATTAGAAAGTCAATCGAGGGGAGCTACGGTCTAGTGGTTAAGGTGTACGGCGCTCAACCAGGAGCTCATGGGTTCGAAACTACCGATGTCACGGTCATGTTTCTCATAATAGTTTTCATCTAAAATTTGCGCAAAGTGAGGTGGTGATATGCAAGTTATTCGAAATCACTGGCGTCTGAGGACCTTTTTTAAATTAATGAAAAGTACGCGAATTGCTTATAAATAATAAAAATTGTAAAAAGATCCTTTGGAAGCAAAGAATGCAATCAAGAATAATAAAAGCAGACTCGGTTTGATTGAGTGCTTATGAGAGGTAATGAAATGTGCATCACCTCTTAGCACCGGCTTGAGCGGAACTCTGTCATAAACATTAAATCGTGGTGATCTACACTGCTACACTGTGATTTATCTTTTGTCACATCACCGAGATATCAATACTAATTTAAAAGAAACAACACGAATGTCAAGGCACGCGGACATGATGCAGAATCTAGTAACAGATTTGCGTGCGTGCGTGAGCGCTGATTTAAAGTCGCCTGGTTTCGCAAAAAGACGGATCGTTTCATGTGTGTGTGTGTGTGTGTGTGTGTGTATGTGTGTGTGTTTGATTGGTTGGTTTCAGTGTTCATTTAGAAGCACAAATAAAAACCATGTGGCAGGTACCATCAACCGGTTCGTACGCATGTATAGAAACTTCATAATTTGAAAGAATGCTTTTGAAGTACCGTGCGCTTGACATTGTTGTGTTTTTGTTTGATATCACCATGTATTAACAAAAACTATTATAGTTACTTATTTAAAATTAATGTATTTATACACATTATAAGTGTATTGTTGTTTATTGTCCGCTAAAAGTCTTGCATATATACTACTCAAGGGCTTTCTAGGGTAATGTATTTATTAGAATTTATGAAATACTATACACTTACTTAATGGTCAAGTTAGTTGTCAAAACTATTGACCTGTGATTTATCTTAAAAGTTGTCATTATATATCTAAAACCCATGTATAAGCTGAAAGAAGTATGATATTGTTGCGAGCCGGGGAGTACACTAGTTGGCCACTTGGTAGCGTTAAAATGTCAGGTGATTACAGGAAACTAGGGATCACTGAGGAAGGACCAAGGGGAGGCTACTTGGCAGATCAACAAACGACAATACACGGTCTTTACAGGCGTATGCTAATCTACCAGTGCTCAACTGTAAATGCCTTCCCGGACTACAGTATTCTCAGGATTGTTTTGGACTTCCAGAAATAAAAATACCTAACCACATGTACCAGTGGGAAAACAAATAAGATGCTCTAAAAATTTACAACTTTTGTTTTAATATTACCCTAACACGAATGACTTGAAAATTCGAAGAAATAAAGAATAAAAATATGACGAAATAAAGAATAATCAGTCAGAATAATAATAATAATATGCAATACTAGAATAATTGAACAGAAGGTTCCGTGATGATCCAAAATAAAAGTGCGCGTACGGGGCTACCTGTGACCGACCCGAAAAATAAACTAGGAAAATTCCTAAGTCAAAATGTGCTTTCAGGTGAATGAAAATAAACCTTAGAAAACAGCAAAATATCCTTGCTAGAAATACGGATTTATGCTAAAGAGGCACTTAGTAATTGCTATAAAAGTCTAGAGCTAGATACATTTTAAATTTTTATCACAAAATTTTCTTAGTGCGAAAAACGGATGAAAATGCTGCTAAACTTCATTTAAACAGCGACGAACATACTTAATAAAATTTATCTACCTTTACTGGGTCCCTTTTTCCTATTTATAATAAAAGAATTAAATAGAATTTAAAAAACTAAGATCCTAAAATAATGCAACTGAATGCTTTCAAAATAAAGATGGAACTCCCCGGACAGAAGTCAGTCACGGGTATATATATGCCCACTGCACACGAACGCTTGCGGGCATACAAACAATGTGTGCAGGGCGCGCAAGGGTTGCACACAACTGCGTGCAGATGCACACATTGACGTATGCACAAAATACAACAATAAAATACAATATTACGGCACACGAATGTTACGTTAAATTATTTTTAACAAAAAACTAGCGCTTAAGCATAAAAATAACGGCCCCAAACACATTTTAACAATTTACAACATTTAAAATTTAGCGCCTAGAAAACTTCACGGTTATAAGCGCCCCGTGTGCACTTGCTCGATAAGTGACGTCATACAAGGTAGAACGTGCACCCGATATAAATGGCTGACAAGAAACACTTCCTGAATTAACACTGAAACAATTATCAAAAAATGCACGATACAACAATGATTTTAAAATGTTCTAGGTCCATAAAGATGAAAATGGTAATTAATTTCTGAAATGCAATATGATTTAAACAGCTAACTTTACATGGAACATGTATAGCAATAAAAATAGAACCGGCGCTATGCAAAAAGGTTGGTGGGGTACCCGTTCACTACATTATCCCCCGCCTAAAGTGGCAAAGTTCCATCTGCAACTAGATTCCAACAAATGAAAACACCCATGAACAAAATGAAGAATAACCCCCCTTTATGACTATAGACATGCTTGCACTGGTAAAAAAAAAGAATTGCAAAAATACAATTTGTACATGAAAGTTTCTCAAAGCTCAGTACACATCAAATTGTATCATAAATCTGTAACACTTACATATGCATTTATTACAATTCAAATGCAATTCAGAATAAATAAAAGGTTCGTGTGCCGAAAATGTAAGGTATAACAATGTGACATAGCTCCTACTCCCTCTCATTCCTCGTCCTACTAAACCTGTGTCGTTCTTCATCTCTGTCATTCGGCCGTCTGTCTGTTCTTATCTCGACGCTACTCCGTCTGTCCGTGTCGCTCCTCCTGTCCTCTTGCCAGCTGTCCGTCCTACTCCTGTCTGTGCTCCGCCTGTTCGTCCTGCTTCTGTCGGTACTTCGCCTGTTCATATTGCCCCTGTCTGAACTCTGCCTCCTGCTTCTCTCTCGTCCGTGGTCACTCCTACTCCTGTCTTGTCTAACCCATCTGTCTCGACTCCGTTCCCTGTCCCTATCCTCACGTTCAATCGTCTGTATTTCCGCATCCCTGGTGACCTTAGTCCCGTCCATCCTATCTAACCTTTCGGCAAACCGTTCAAGAGCTTTATTCTGTTCCTTCACCGTATCTGTCAACATCTTCACCATCTCAACTGTGCGGTCCACCGACCGATTGACCATGTCTGTTGACTGCTTCACCAGACCCGACAGTGATTCTATCAGCTGTCTCTGAGTGGAACTGGCTGAGGACACTGACGAGTCTGATGAGTCAGACGACGAAGAATAAGCTCGCCTAGCCCGCCTACGTATCCGTCCGACTGGGACCTTGTCTCTTTTAGTGACCTCCTTCCCCGAGTGTTCCGGTAGGATGTCCTCTTCGGCCGCTCCTTCCTCACTCTCTACGTCTGCCTTTGTGCTTTTGTCTCTTCCTTGGTGGTGGCTTTTGGTACTGACTCGACGCTCCTCCCTGTCACTCCTGCCTTAACACTCTCCGCCACGATCCTAAGGTCTAGAGCCTCCTCGTGCGTGTCGACGACCTCGTCTCTGCCTTTATCCACACTCCCTACGCTCAAGTCAAGGACCCCCGTTTCCCCATGCAGAATTCCGGTAACCCCATCAAGTATGCCCGTATCGTGTTCATCTAGCTGCTTTACGTCGTAAATCTCAATCAGGACGTTGTCATGGCCACCCTGCTGCTGTTTCTCACCTTCTGTATAAGCTCCTACTCCCTTGGCCCCACCTACACTCCCGTCCTCTGATCCCAGATCATCATAGTCCAGTGGAGACGGCGGTAGCGGTGCAAGTAATGACTGTTTTACTGCGGTATACAGAATGTCTCCCGTCTCCACTGGCTCCGGGCTAGTCGCTATACTCCTACTCCTCTTCAGGAAGTGCTGTACAGACTCCTCCTTGGTCAGAACCTTCATGTCATCTTCCCCGATAAGTATAGACTTTGACTGACCAGGGGTAGGTCCTCGGCATTTCCCCTCTGGTTATGCATGAGTATGACTTAAGGTGTCGCGTGTATTGTTCCTCAGTAACGCAATGAAACAGGCAGCTGCTGCAACTATATGGAACACGATCTAACTGCACGTGATGCTTATACACGTGGGCCTCAATACGCCCCTTCTCCGCCACATATTCAGGCCGTCCAATCTTGGGACAATGGAGACATCTGTAGGCTCGCCCTCTACGGTTGGCTGCATGAATCAGTTGTTGATGTGCCATCTAAAGAAAATAAAAGAACAAAACGCATTGTAAGAATACTGTTTTGAATGCATTTAGCAAATGGGAGGTCACAGGATCCGTTAGCCTCGCGGAAACGATTGATTCTACTTGACTCGTGTACTCACGCGACCTGTTTCTCCAAACATCAAAACTGGTCTGACTTCTTGTTCTCTAGGTTAAACGTCCGCTGTAAGAAAACAGTCGTTAAAAGATAAACAACAAACATTTGGCCTCTTACACTTTATTAACATTAGATGACTTATATACACATTGTTCTACTGTTAACTATTCTGGAGCATCGTCATCTTGACATAAACAAAAGTCATCAGACAATATTACCTGGAATACATTAAAACATAAATACAACAGTTATAAATATAATCATGACTGCTGCTTAATCAACATGTCCCTGTGCTGCTTTCTTCTGCATCCTGATGGTCCATCTCGGAGGCTTGTCCCCTTCATACGGCTTTAATTTGTCATGATGCACCACCTTGCTGTATCCGTCTCTGTCAAGCTGTACTACAAAAGTGACCGGTGACAGCTTAGCCTTGACGATAAATGGGCCCGTGTAGTTTCGCTTTAGCTTTGGGGCTGAACCGGGCTTCCGTGTTTCATGTAGGAGCAACACTAGGTCCTTGTACTTGTTAATTGCCACCTTAGCATCATACAGTTCCTTGCTCCGGTCTGAAGATCTCTTTAAATACTTTCTTGCAACTGCATGTGCCTTCTGCACCTTTTCCTTTAACTCATCGACATAGTACAAATGTAACCATATGCGATAATTTCCTCATCTCCGCTGGCAGTACTACTGAATATCAGTTCTGAAGGCAGTCTTGTCTCGCGGCCCAATGCTAGAAGATTTGGCGACATCTTCGTCGTTTCGTGAGGTGTTGCACGATACGCTCCAGCTATACACCCGAGGTACAAGACTTATTCGGTCTGGTTGCTTATGTACGCCTTGACCATCTTAATAAGAGACCGGTTCCACCGTTCTACCTGACCGTTACACTTTGGATTTCTCGCGCTTGTCCTCGTCTTTCTGAACTCGAGCATCCTGCACATCTCCTTAAAAACTTTGCCCTCGAAATTCCTACCTTGGTCGCTATGTATCGTTAGCGGACATCCCCACCTCGGTACAACCTCTGACATTAGATACCGGGTTCAAACTTCAGCGGTTTGGTCTGGTAGCGCTACTACTTCGACGTATTTCGAGAATAAGTCAGTGAGAACTAATATATAGCGGTTTCCCCGTGGTGTAACCGGAAGTGGTCCAACGTAGTCCATGGCCAACACGTCCCATGGTGCCCCTGTCGGTATGGTTCCGAGTGGTCCCCTCGGGATCTTGTTAGGCTTCTTATCCGTCGCACATACATCACATCGTTTGATGTACAGCGAGATATCGGCCTTCAGTGGATACCAGAAGAACCGCTGTAATATTTTTTCTTTCGTTTTTTTCAGTCCCATGTGTTCCGCCATTGGTACATCATGCATCTGATGAAGTACATGTCTCTTTAACTTTTGTGGTACTATTACTTGTTTATACTCCCCCGTGCCATCATGTCTCTTGAAGATCTTTATTAGGATACCTTCCACCACATCTACAGTGTCCCAAAGCAGGAAGTAATGCCTTGCGACAGGGCTTAGACCAGCCACGAACTTATCTGGAGGTTTAGTGTGTGCAGCTTTTGCATTAAGAACATCTCTAATATCAGGGTCCTCCTCTTGTGCTTCCTTGATTTCTTTCACGGTATATCCAGACAAAATTCCATGATAACAACGTACCCGTGGCTGTGTGGCCTCTTCATCATTGCCCGTTGCGTTGACTGCATCAGACTCGTTTGTCATAGCACTACGTATCACTTCACTGGCATCTGTGATGTCCGCCGCATCCTGTTGAGGCAGAT
The DNA here is from genome assembly GCF_021730395.1 of Mercenaria mercenaria. NCBI lineage: Eukaryota > Metazoa > Mollusca > Bivalvia > Venerida > Veneridae > Mercenaria > Mercenaria mercenaria. Next base: position 69,475 of record NW_026462012.1, on the reverse strand, counting down.
CAATACCTGCGTAAGGCCCATCGAGTACCATATTTTCGGCTCTCCTGCGACATTTCTTACAAGGACCACATTTGAGGGGCTCGTCGGTGTCGACATCTGCACACTGGCAATCCTTCGGGGTTTCGCACCTTGACAGTGCATCGCAGTGCCCCTGTTTGTTTCCAGGCCGATATTCAATGAAGAAGTCGTACTGAGCCAAAATCTCGAGCCACCGTGCGGTTTTTCCTCGTGGTTCCTTTAAGTTTGAACAGGTATACAAGGGCACGGTGGTCAGTTCGTACTCGAAACCTTCGTCCTAACAGATACTGTCTGTAATACTCGACGAAGTATCGTATCGCCAAAAGTTCTTTCTCAGTGATACAATAGTTTTTCTCGGCTTTGTTCAATGTCCTACTGGCATACCCAATTACTCTTTCTCTCCCTTCCTGTATCTGCGACAGCACTCCACCAATCCCTAGGTCCGAAGCATCTACATCCAATATGAACTCCCCGCCTTCATTCTGTGGGTAACCCATCACTTCTGAGCCTACCAACGCGGTCTTGATGTCCTGGAACGATTTCTCGCACTCGTCTGACCATACAAACTTCTTTCCCTTCTTTGTGAGTTCCACCATCGGCCGGGCTCTCTTTGCGAAGTTCTTAACAAATTTTCTGTAGTAGCTGCCAAATGCTACAAACTGCTTCACGTTTCGAGCATTTTTTGGTCTCGGCCAATTAACAACCTTGTCTATGTTCAAGAGGTTTGGCCTCACCCCGTTTCCTGAAACTACATGTCCCAGAAATGTCACCTCCTTTTTGTAGCAGTTCACATTTTTCTACTTTCAGTTTGAGGCCTGCTTCTCCCAATCTGTGTAAGACTTGCTCAACCTTGCTAATATGGTCATCTATATCTCTCCCAAACACTATGATATCATCAATGTAAATCAAGCACGTCTCCCACTGCAACCCTTGTAAAGCCAGTTCCATCGTTGTTTGAAAGGTGCTTGCTGCGTTGTTTAAACCAAACGGCATCCTGGTCATCTCATTTTTTCCGGACTTACACACAAATGCGCTTTTATTGTTGTCTTCCTCCTTCATAGGGACTTGGAAATAGCCACTCGTGAGGTCGAATGTACTGAACAGAGATACTCCTGCCATCGCATCCAAACAGTCTTAAACATGGGGCATAGGAAACCCATCGGGCTTGACTAATTCATTGACCTTCCTGTAATTAACACAGGGCCTCACGATGCCGTTCCTCTTCCGGACAAGTACAATAGGAGATGCCCATGGTGACGTACTTTTTCTGATCACACCTTTAGCCAACAAGTCTTCAATAGCCTGCTTTTCTTCATTTCCGAACGCTAAGGACACCTTCATTGGTCTTTGTTTCACCGGGGCGCATCTCCGGTATCTATACTATGTTCAGTCAGGTGAGGAAGCCCTATATCCCACTCATTTTTGGAGAAGACATCCTGATGACGAACAAGCAGCTCTGCAACCTTTTGCACATTCAGACGCTTCAAGTACCATGCATGACGACTCATATAAAGTTTTCAGGTGGTCAGGTACTTCATTTCGGGATACCCCAGGGTTGCTGCTTAAGTCACTCCTTTTCCCTTGGGCCGGCTGTGTTTGTATCCGTCTCACCGAACAATTGTTTTCTATCTCGTCTGTTGATTCATGCGAAGTCAGCACTTTTACCTTTCCTCCTATTCTTTCTGCACCACCTAGTACTGCATCCTGTCTAATTGTGACCGTTGTTGGATATGGGTTAATCAGTCTAACTTGATTGGTAGCACCACGGTTGATGTCCACTAGCGCTCTTGCCATACTCAAAGGATATTGTGACATGAAATTCTCCGTCGGTTCTATCAAAAAGTGAGACTGTTCTATCAAATCATCAATGTCGTTGCGTTCAACCAAAACATCAATAACGGTTTCACTGTAACCCGGTATATCCCGCGTGTCCGCTGCCGTAACTTTTCTCACACTGTCAGACAGTCCTATCTGTGTGCAGGGAATCTCGTGCCCCTGCAGCTTTATCAACCCTATACTAAGCATCATATCCGTTGGTCTATTCCCAGTAAGCAATCATCTTCTATGTCGGCCACAACCATCTCTTGTTGCAGCTTTAGCGAACCCAAGTGAGAACGTTCCGCTTCCTAGCTCGTGCAATGGGGCCCCTCCTGCTCCTTTAAGAATATTTGATTTTTTTAGGCTGGGTCTTTCATTTTCATTCAACCGGTTAAACAATCTAATTGACAGAACAGTTTTCGATGCTCCCGTATCTGCTGTGAGTACTGTTGGTAAACCTTCTATATTGCCACGGATGTTAATACCATCGCTAAGCCCAGCTTTCCTTCTAAGCACTACCGGTTCTGCTGTCTCCCTCACTGACTGTAAATTTTGGCCACTATTTTGGACCCCACCTTGGCCTCGAGGGTAGGTCCTTTCTAGTTTAAATGACTGTTGTTTGTGGCGGCGACGTTGTTGATTCGTTGTCCATTACCTCTGTCCCATCTGTTCACGTCTCCTCTTTGTGCTCCTGGATTCTCATTTCTGCCATGGCCATTTCTTTTCTGTGGGCACTCTCTCGAGTAATGACCCTTTTGTTTGCAGCTAAAGCACGTGACTTCATTCTTGTTTCTTTTGCTCCCTAGATCTTTAGAGGCTTCTATCATTTCTTTCAATTTATCTTGCATGTCCTTCATTGCTTTCTCTTGCTCAATCAACCGTTTTTCCATGGCGTCTGTCTCACTTCCGGTTCTGGCGGGCCTATCCTGCTTGTTTCTGTTGCCTGTCTGTGTCTTAGGTTTATGTGTTGCATTATTTCTTGCTTTCAAATGACTATTTTGACCTTCGTTATCAGCTTTATCAGCGTCGTCACTCTCAGACAGATCTTCTCTTGTTAGCCTAGTGCTCTTTCTGTTGCCTCTCCTGTCATGGTATCCATCGGTTGGAACTGCCTTTCTTGTGTATATAAAATTTACAGCATGGTAAACAGCTTCATCTATATCACTAGGTTTTTTATGAAATTCTATATTGAATCTAGCTTCATCATCGTGTAATCCGTCGATAAATCCACGTAGTAGGTCTTCCTGTCGAGGGTGTCTTTCTCTTTTGGGATATGCCTTGTCGTATAGTCCCTTAAGTTCAGCAGCATAATCTTCTGCAGATTCACTGGACTTCTGGGTTCTTCTGTTAAACTTACCAGCGGAAGTCTTTGCGGTTTCAATCACCCTGTATCGGCTGTTGAGTTCTTGTATGAGCTCTTTGTAGTTCTAATGCACACTGCGTGGAAGTTGCATGAAAACAAATTCGGCTGCCGGTCCCTGAATTCTAGGCAGGAGATGGTGTAACCTTGTATCGTTATTCCAGCCATATATGTCTGCTAGTGCTTCGAAACGGGATAACCATACCTTCCACTCTTCTTTTCCAGCAAAAGCAGGAATCTTTACGTTACTGGGATGCACAACAGACGGAGTTGCATAATAGTTGGGTCTTAAATTGTTTGACGCCAAACCGTCACCTATACTACTTTCCCATTGTGTGTCTGGTTTGTCATGTCGAATATATTCGGTTCATGTCTCATCGCCTTTTGTCCGAATTTGTCTCTCCTGACTTCACTGTTGTCACCTTGAACAGCTCTATGTATACTTGCATCGCTCTCGGTTGACCTGTGGTGGGGTATTTCCCGTATGTTGTTGCCCATATCAACTTCGGTCGGTTTATCTTGATTTCTGTACTGGCAGACTACCAGCTGGTCTCTGGTAAGTCTATAGTTTGCTTGACGTTCTTGTCTGTAATAGTTGTCTTGTAAGACTCTATGGTTATTGGCATTTTCTGGTCTTCTAGGTTGAGGTGACCTGCTTCTGTTACTATTTGGACGTTTGTGTACTTTCACGGGCGAGGTATCTTGGCTGTTATTTCTAATTTGTAGGTGCACTTGTCTCATATCAACGCTTCTCAGATTTTTTTATCTTCTTACGTCGCTGTTATTTTTTGCAATATGTTGGCTATCAACGTTCCCTGTCGTCGATCTACTCCAGCGGGACGGCGTAGTTCTGTTACAGGGGGGACTGCTGTATCTTCTACCATATGCAGTCTCTTGGCTTTCGTGCATGTCCTGGCTATGTTCTTGCCTCATATCTCTGCGTCTATCATGATCATTTTCCTGTTCAACAATAGGCTGTTGGCATTTCACTCTGTCGAAGCCCTATGGTGGAGTGATCTATCTCGAACATGTCTATTGTCTAAGTCGGGTCTACCCCTAGGAATATGTTCTCTGTGGCCATTCTGTTTGTCTCTTCTACTTGACCTGATGGTTACATCGTCACTATCCTCGTCGTGTTGTGTCACGGCTTCCGGATGCTCAACCTGAAATTTCTCAAAAATATTGCTCATATTTGATAAAACATTCATCATACTTTCTTGCTGTTCAGCTTGTCGCTGTAACATGCAACTGATTTTTGTAAGAGAGTCATCCTCTCTGTCCCTTGTGGGACTCTGTGTGGCTCTGCCGCGGGCACCAGCTCTAAATTCATAGTCCTGTATTCTGCTTGCCCGCTTAGCTCAGTAGGTAGAGCGTCGGTCTACGGACCGCGGGGTCGTGAGTTCGATCCTCGGGCGGGGCGTATGTTCTCCGTGACTATTTGATAAACGACATTGTGTCTGAAATCATTAGTCCTCCACCTCTGATTCATGTGGGGAAGTTGGCAGTTACTTGCGGAGAACAGCTTTGTACTGGTACAGAATCCAGGAACACTGGTTAGGTTAACAGCCCGCCGTTATATGATTGGAATACTGTTGAAATAACGGCGTTAAACCCGAAACAAACAAACAAACTGACCGTCTGCGTTTCCGTTACTGTCACTGTCACTGTCCTCCGCCTCTAAAAGTCTGTATTTTGCCACTCTAATATCGTCTGGTCCCCTTTCATCTTCGCTGTTAGTGAGATCTGCCACTTCTCCCCGGGTCTCTTCATCGTCACGTCTCATCATGACTGGTCCATCTTGAAAGTCTTCACGGGTCCTTCCTCTTTCATCTTCAACCTCGCTTTCTATGTCTTGTTGCTGCATCACCTTTTCCGTCTTCTGCCCTCTAGTTACTGGCCTCATGGCTCAAAGGTCCAACTCTCCACTTGATGGTGCAATATCTTTCCCAAAGGACCGCACCGCTGTCCACCACAAAAATGTTGCGAGCCGGGGAGTACACTAGTTGGCCACTTGGTAGCGTTAAAATGTCAGGTGATTACAGGAAACTAGGGATCACTGAGGAAGGACCAAGGAGAGGCTACTTGGCAGATCAACAAACGACAATACACGGTCTTTACAGGCGTATGCTAATCTACCAGTGCTCAACTGTAAATGCCTTCCCGGACTACAGTATTCTCAGGATTGTTTTGGACTTCCAGAAATAAAAATACCTAACCACATGTACCAGTGGGAAAACAAATAAGATGCTCTAAAAATTTACAGCTTTTATTTTAATATTACCCTAACACGAATGACTTGAAAATTCGAAGAAATAAAGAATAAAAATATGAAGAAATAAATAATAATCAATCAGAATAATAATAATATGCAATACTAGAATAATTAAACAGAAGGTTCCGTGATGAACCAAAATAAAAGTGCGCGAACGGGGCTACCTGTGACCGACCCGAAAAATAAACTAGGAAAATTCCTAAGTCAAAATGTGCTTTCAGGTGAATGAAAAAAACTTAGCAAAATATCCTTGCTAGAAATACGGATGTATGCTAAAGAGGCACTTAGAAATTGCTATAAAAGTCTAGAGCTAGATCCATTTTAAATTTTTATCACAAAATTTTCTAAGTGCGAAAAACGGATAAAAATGCTGCTGAACTTCATTTAATCAGCGACGAACGTACTTAATAAAATTTATCTTCCTTTACTGGGTCCTTTTTTCCTATTTATAATAAAAGAATTAAATAGAATTCAAAAATCTAAGATCCTAAAATTATGCAACTGAATGCTTTCAAAATAAAAATGGAAGTCCCTGGACAGAGGTCAGTCCCGGGTATATATATGCCCACTGCACAATAACGCTTGCGGACATGCAAACAATGTGTGCAGGGCGCCCAAGGGTTGCACACAACTGCGTGCAGATGCACACATTGACGTATGCACAAAATACAACAATAAAATACAATATTACGGCACGCGAATGATACGTTAAATTTTTTTAAACAATAAACTAGCGCTTAAGCATAAAAATAACGGCCCCAAACACATTTTAACAATTTACAACAATTTAAGATTTAGCGCCTAGAAAACTTCACGGTTATAAGCGCCCCGTGTGCACTTGCTCGATAAGTGACGTCATACAAGGTAGAACGTGCACCCGATATAAATGGCTGACACAAAACACTTCCTGAATTAACACTGAAACAATTATCAAAAAATGCACGATACAACAATGATTTTAAAACGTTCTAGGTCCATAAAGATGAAAATGGTAATTAATTACTGAAAATACAATATGATTTAAACAGATAACTTTACATAGAACATGTACAGCAATAAAAATAGAACCGGCGCTATGCAAAAAGGTAGGTGGGGTACCCGTTCACTACAATATATTAAGATTAAACTTTGAACATGAAGAAACTCATATTTTAAAGCCTCCATTCGTTATTTTTCTTTTATATCAGCCAAACTTTAGTACCGGTAGATTAGAACAAAACTTTGACACCCTGATTAATAATTGATTAAATTGACCATTTAGCAACAAAAACGTGAAGTCATAAAATGATGCAACTTAGTGCTAAATAAAAAGATATTGACTGTAAGGCAAACAGTGCAGATCATGATCAGACTGCATGGATGTGCAAGCTTATCTTGATCTGCACTGGTCGCAAAGGTAGAATCAGTTACGTCCAGAATGCTAAAGGTTAAGATAGTAGATAACAAATTACTATGAACAATATCAATTCACGCGTATGATACATGACACTTTAACAAACTCATAATTATTTTCACAATTACTATACATCGGTAAATCAAAAATCGAGTGAGATTTATCTCTCTATTTTTCTTCTTTAATAAGCTAGCGACCTAAGTAATGTGTTAATTAACGTCTACATTTAACATATTTACATTCTTGAGAAACACCATGTATATTAAGTTTATATGATTCTTTTGAGAAAAGCCATACATTTCTGTAACAAATTCCAGAACGTTTTTCTCGCTATTACTATAACCAGGGCGGGTGATCACGTGACTTTTGTTTATGATCACATTGTGCCCACCTTAATGGCTGCCCCTATGTATTTGAAGTTTTTTTTGTATTTTTCTACAATTTCGCATCATATTTGAATTTATTTTACCGACCATGTTCCAGTCAACATCTTTCCGGTTCTAACGATGTATTATTTTGCTATGTGAGTGTTGCCGTTTTTCCACTTACCCTGTAGAGATTTTCGAGGCGGTGATTTTTCTCTTGAAATAGTGTGGTCACATTGAGTCCCAAGTTCCATAAAACAGATTTTATGTATCTTAACAGGTTCGTTGTTGGTAGAAATCGACTGAAAATGCCCCTCAGTATTTTGCTTCGTATGCGACTTTTGAATGTTTATGTGTGTTTTCTACAACGCTCCATGGATTCATGTCTGAATGGTTACATTACGTTATGGTCACATTGTGTCCAATAATTTAGTAAATGGTGTATATAGCAATTAATTTTAATCTTCTATTTGATAATGAGTCTTTTTAAGTGTTTCAGTATTGTATCTCAATAATGGTATTATAAAAGTACTAAATAGGTAGTCCAGCAGGCAGTATATATACTCTCGGGCTTGTCACATAATGGCTAAAAGAATAAAAATCTTTTTTTTCAGAGATAAAGTGTCATTTTCATTTTTTCTGTAAGCTAGGTCCTGTTTTTACATCATTTTGTACCTAATAGCCGCCGGTTTTTTTTTGCCACGCCGGTATTTGGCAAATTCAGCCCATATTTATACGTGCTTTACAAAAATGAAAATTGCCTTAAATTGTTACATTAACCCACCTATTTTAAAGTTAGTATGTTTTGATATGATATCATTACTAGTTTTTTGTTAATCAGTACGAGAAAATTACATTTGCCATGGCAAAAGCGGTTTTGCCATTGCAAATCGGTCTTTTGCCATAGCAAATTGTGTTGCCATCGCAAAATAATTTTGCCATGGCAAGAAAATTCATGATTTTGCCATGGCAATTTTTTTTAAATTTTTCTTAAAAATTGATTTTAACTCTTTCCAAACGAATGAATTGGTAGAAATATGTTGTTTTATATTGATAACTCAGTTTTTTTTTTATTTTGCCATGGCAAAAACTGCTCATGGCAATTTTGTGATGGCAAGATTCGGCCATGGCAATTTTGCCATGGCAAGGTTCTGCCATGGCAATTTTGCCATGGCAAGTTTCTGCCATAGCAAAATTTTACCATGGTAAGTTTGCCATGGCAAGATTTTGCCATGTCAATTAATTTATTTTCTCAAATATTTTAAAGGAAGTGTGATAATTTTAGTGATTATGAAATACAATACTGACAGGAACAGAGAAGATTTTAGATTTCTTGTGTTGGCACATTTAAATCAGCAAGCACAGAATCTTGCTCCATAGGTTGTTTCACCATTACTGGGATAAATGCTGATTGATTTTCAGTGGCAAGAAGTAGTTTTTTACTTCCTTGTTCATATGATCATATGACATATATTTTTTCTGTTTAGAACATATATTTCTCGAATTACATAAATAAAAAGTAAGTTTCTTTCGTTTAATATGAAATACGATATTAATTATTATCACAGTATCTTAATCTTTGATGATATATCTGACTCGAGGAATTTTTTTAGGCTTGGATAATCTAAGCCGCGCAAGAAAAGAAAAGAAATCCGAATAAAAAGGTTTAGCGCTTTAAAGTTTTCTGTCAATCTTTATCTAAATTTAATTGCGAACATTGAGGTACTTAAGCTTTCTGGAAATGATTGTGAATACATCAATTTATAATAACGAAAAGAAAAAATTTTTTTTGGCGTTTTTTAAAAAGACTGTCCCAGCCAAAATAAGAAAAGTCATATCTCGAAACTTATTATTTTGTACTGGTAACAGGAAGAGTTTGGTATGTTGGGTTAAAAGCTATAATTTCCTCCACCCTTTTTACATACACATCTATTTAAGCTTGATTTTTACTTGAAAAATGCATATAATTCCACTTTAAACTTTGAATCTTCAATCTTGAATCCCGTTGTCGTGTGTCGCATTGAATGTCGTGTGTCGTGGTTAATGTTGTGTGTCGTTGTACATTGTCGTGTGTCGCGGTTAATGCCGTGTGTCGCGTTTTCAGGGCAACACACATTCAAATGTTAAAATATCGTGTGTTCTTGTACATTGTCGACCGTCAGGTTGAATGTCATGCGTCGTGTCGTGCGCCGCGTTGATTGTCGTGTGTCGCCCTCAATAAAATTACTTCGACATGCGGCAATTCCGCTACATTTGCGCAATATAATGTCGAGTGTCGTTGTTCATTGTCGTGTGTCGCAATTTTTACTGTAACATTTTTTGCCAAACCCTAGCGCGACAATGGGAGATTCAAATGTTAAAACGTCGTGTGCCGCTGTACATTGTTGTCCGTCGCGTTGCAATTTCGTGTGTCGTTTCGTGTGTCGCGTTTATTGTAGTGTGTCGCCCTTTGATGTGGCATTAACCGTATTCCGTAATACAGCGATAGAACTTATATAATATTGCATGTGCAGGTAGCTGTGTGGTCAAAACCTTTACCTGCCTTGATTATGAATTCGAGACTTACGTCTTACCGTATTATTTATATAATATCCTCCATATATATATGAAGATTACACATATAAATACAATTTCAGACAATATTGAATACCCGTATATCCAAGTCAACACATATAAACATATTAGCAAAATAACTGATCTCTGGGTACTAAATTCTACGTATGTACATTTACATAATTGCAACTTTTAATCAAGCATTAAATCTTGCTTTTTTCAAACTTTATCTGTAAAATTAATAGATAGGAAAATTCTCACATTTCCGATCAAATCTATACTTCATTTATTGAGTGAAATACGCTTGTTATCACTACAGTTATCCAGTTAACCGTTGTAGATAATGTCGATTAAAAAGCGTCTTTACTGACAAATTACTGGTCACCAGCTTTCCCAGAAAATAAATACTACAAGATAAATCATTACAATTTGTGAAATATGTTCATAAAATAATGTTAGTGTAAAAGCAATATTGTTAACATCACGTTACAGTTTTTAAAATGTATCTGAGTTGATTTCGAACCCGAGATAACATGCGTGGAAGACTGACACTTTACCACTTCATCGGTTAACTAACTATACTAGTATTTTTTTAGTAATACAGGTACAAATATTACGTAAACTAACTAAAACGCCGGAAAAATAATGGCTAAGATCAATGACTGCGATGTAAATACTTACGCACAATAGCTATACTTATGATTGACCCGATATATCATGCCACTCCCCTGCTTATAAGGTTGTCTATTTCAGCCAATCAGGTTCAAAAGACAAAAAGTAAGTCACACCTCTAGGCATGTCATAACAGGTGTAATTAACCCGTTATAGTTCGGCAGAAGTCAACGGAATTAAGTCTGTGTATTGTCTATTGTCGTACTCAGCAAGTTTATTTATTTAAAATGTAGTTACGCAATCAATTATTTATGGATAATCGTAAATGAAATGAAATGTTATTTAACTTGTCAACTATCATTCAAAAGTACACAACATATTAACTATTTTTATGCATACGGAATTTTATGGTATTCTGTTGGTGAAAGCTATTTTGACCTGAACTTAAGAAAATAATTATCCTCTAATAGGTTATAATAAGTTTATCAATAGATGCTGTGGGTAGATATTTTGTAAATAAATACAAACCTGTACTAAGAAATCAAGGTTTCCTAACCATAGAATTAGGTCATATGAAAGATTTGTCAAGTATTAAATTATTCTTCAAAATATATGATTTAATGAGAGCTAAAGAGTTACAGAAATAAAGAAAAACAATAAAATAAGAATGTAAAACAATGTATCCAGTCGGTTGTCGGGTTAGTGAAATAACATTACATCATTATTGTTTTTAAACTTATACAGTAAATTACACGTATTCGGGATTAAACTTGAACTCAAAAAATATAAACGTACAAATAATCAGTAAATATACATCAGTAAAGGCGAAGAAGTATTTAAATACCTACAAAAGAACATAGAGGGATGCGCTCCATCGTTCTAAAAATGGCAATGAATTATTAAAAAATTTATAGATGCTCTAACCAGGATTTCATGTTTTCAATGTTACTAATTAGTGACTTCATGGTTATAAGCTCATCTTTAAAGATGAAAAGATACCCTGACTTTGAATTTATAAAGTATCAGTTATACTACAAAGATTGTAATCTGTATTTTACTTCATTTTAATATGAGTATGCACCGCCTGCTTTGCTATGTCAATACAAAAACGCTGGAGACATGCGTTCGATCCTATCACTTCTGTTTTTTCTTTATTATTATAATTATTATTATTATTATTATTATTATTATTATTATTTTGTCTATCTCTGATACAAAAAGGTCAGATTCCGTAGAATGTGTACATGTAATCATTGTGACATAAAATTTATTCACTTGATGAAGACAGCCATATTGCAAGCGAATCACTGCAAGTTTTTAATGAGTTCATAATAGCAATTCTATTCAACATTATCTTTTACCACTCTGCAATTAACGTATTAATACAATACACAGAATGGCAACTAGAGATAATCTCGCGTTTACATGCGCATGCCAAGCGCCTCAGGTCAAAAATACCCCGCCGCGATCACAGCGTTACTGTTATTTGTGTCACTTTTAAGCGGATAATTAGTGAGAGAGGAGCTTAGGGATTTATGCAGGTTTGTTGTCTCAAATATACGATTTCTGAACATGCACTTAAATTTTGCGGGACATTTACCAGACAATTTTTGATGTTATGTAGAGAATATGAAAAACTATTACACTAAACTTGAATTTCTTACACTTTACAAAGACTAAGAAGGGGAGGAGGGCGCCTTAATTAATGCTGGGATTATTGTCACAGTCACAATCCTGAAATCATACAAGATATTTTCCAAACGGGAGAATTAAGTGTGTATATTTGCTTCTTTTTAAAAAAAAAAAAAAAAAAAAACTGTATAATTATTTATGTGCGTCATCATTTTTACTTTTCTTGTCTTTCATACCTAAAATTTTGTCTTTAACATAGTTTCGGACGGACTGTTTCTCGAATATTGTCGCGCATAAAAGCGAGGTTATGATCGTTAAGTTAGTCAATTTTTTTTTCTGTTTCAGGATTGCTTAACATAAAATAATTATTACACTCTTCCAAATCCATATAAACCAACGTTAGATTGTTTTTTCATTTGACTTGCGTATATTTTAATAATATATTGTACGAAAATAAAGAAAAAACCGGAAGTAAAATGTGAAAACTACTTCTACTGCAGTGAAGTAAACGCTTTCTGAATGTTAGTAGTCAAAACTATTTGCACTCTGCTCTATGAACCTCGGGTAATAGTTTTTACTGTTAGCCGACATGCCATTCAATCAGGTAGTGGCCAGGGGTCCGGTAACCCGACCTCTAGACCCTGAGTCTAGATGTCCGGTTACTTGTCCTCCAGACAACCCGTGCATGGCAGGCTAGAGGTCTAGTAATCCTTATAGATACTGAGACTTTTCTTGTATTACAAAGAGAATAAAATCTTGATAAAGTAAATATCAAATTACATTATATTTTATTTAAAGTTAGGCCAGAAGTTAATATTATATGTAGTAGGGACCTATGGTGGCATAAACAACGCCCGGACCGAGAAAGCATGCACTAGAAAGACGCCACCATAGGAAAATCCAGTAGCGATGGTGATCCGGAAACATACAGACGTCTACACACAATGGTAAACAAACAACAGGTAAACAGGTAAATTTTAAGTAAGAATTTTTTACGCGTAATTTAGGCGACGGGTACACAGGATTCGCGTGTAAAACATTTATTAATACATAGATTATCTTGAAATTTTCAGTATCGTTAAAGAACACATATCGCTAGATTGCTAGATCATTTTTAGTAAAATAATAACTTTAAAATAAGTAAAATCACAGAGAAACAGTCGAATTTTGATAAATTCAAACGCAAAATTTTATACAGCGCGATCGTAAATGTCTTTTTTATACAATAAGTAAAGTAATTAATACGGCTATAATCATTAAATATAGACTTTAGGCTATAAAGTGCAAAAAACAGATCTGAAAAACATTAAGAAATGACAAAATGACAGCATTTTAAAAACATAGAGTAAAACGGTAGCGGTATAGTACATTCAAAGTTTACGAGAATATAGAATAAGCATATTTATCGAATTTATCGATATGACACATTTATGCAGTATGGCGTGTAATCTATAAATAACCTGTGTACTGTCAACAATCGTACGTATATAAATGTTATGTTTTATATGGGTTTTTAAAGTTTTAAAGTTTTGAAAGTTTTCTGTTAATAAAATAAAGAAGTAGAGTGTATATGTAGTTCATTGACTGTGGCAGTTTTCCTTAGGCGTATCAGAGTGTAAGTAAGGTAATCGCGGCTCTTACCCTGGATGACTAAATTTAATAAATTTAAATATAAATCTCATAATTTATTTATTATTTTGGCAATTTAGACATAATTTAGGCGGGGGGGGGGGGGGGGGTATAACATTTCAAACATTACAATAACATAAATACTACAGCCAAAATCCAGACATGTTCCAAAATTAACACCGGGGCTTTGAATTAAGGCCCCCTTTTAATTATATAATATGAATCTAATTCTTTGGAATCAATCCAGGCGCCGACCTGTATCTGGCAACGGGTCTCAAAATTCATATTTCGCTGGGCCTACGATTGATTAGTTTGACTGGAAACAGTCATAACTACGCAGCGCAGCGTAAACAAATAAAAATGAATAAAACAAAACAAAGTATTACAAAGAGCAGACTTGTTTACAGGAGATGATTTAAAAAAAAATGTTTTCATACTTTCCTCGATTATTTGAATGGTTCAGTCACAGGAAACAGATGTATTTATAATTCTTTAACCCCGGGAAAAGTACGATCGCATATTAAAGATAAAATATATAGCACTCTCGCTATTCATATTAATTACCGGACCTCAGCCTGTCCTGTACGAGTTACCGGGCGCCTAGCCACTTCCATTCAGTAAGCATATAATGTTACATGATTCTTTATAAAATTCCTATCAATAATTTGTGCTAGTGTTTGTTTTTTCTGATGCCGTGCAATAAAACACGTGCAGACCTCAAACATATTTTTTGACCACTGACCTTCAAGTCATTCGATCAAAGGTTGAATAATATATTTTGTGTGTATATTTTCTTATCTCGCCTCCTACAATGAAAATAGGCGTCACGTACGCAGAAAACGCGTGAAAAGCATTCATTAATTAATAATTTCTCTTCAAACTTTCAGTATCGATAGAGAATAGACTTAACTCGAATCTTAGAGCATTTAAATGAGATATTAATGTAAATAGTACACACAATCATACAAAAACAGTCGATTTGCAATAAATTACCTGTAAAATTTCATACAGTGCATTCGTAAATAGATATTTTGTTTTATCAGAAAATGTATTTAAACCGCTGCGACCATTAAATTCCGACTTTCGGTCAGATAATGCAAGAAAACAGAATAGAAAAATATTAAATAATAAGAAAATGGCATCAGTTTAAAAAAAGGCCAACATACTTAGAGCGGCTAAGTAATACTAATAGTATATAGAATGGCACATTTATCGATACAACATATGAGTCGCGCCATGAGAAAATTAACTACGTACATTACCAACTTTTAGTAACATCGGTCTATCGGAAAATCGATAAAGTTGCCTGTATAAATAAAGAAGGAAAAAAAAACTTAAACTTAAATAGAAAAAGTTCTATTTGGAAATCAAAAATTCAATACACCACAAATTAAAGTTTAATTTATTCCGGATATTATGAATATTTAAAAAAAAAAAAAATATTTGGTTGGTCCTTTTTGACTTTAAACAGACCCACTTCAGTTCATATAGACTCTGTAGGAAACGGGTAAAAAACTGACTTTTTCAAATATAACAGATAAAATGAGATATTTTCCGCAAATAATCAAAAAATCGATTCCCCTAAAAATGTAGAAAAGTTATTCAATTTTCGTTCTGTGTAATTTATTTTAAATTTTATAATGGTTTGTTTGGTCCTTTTTTGCATTTTAGTGTGTACAGTGAACATTTCTTAAAAATTCCGGCTTCTTCCGCCGTTATCCGTAAGTACTCGGAAGCTGTTACGGAAAATATTGTCATCTGCTGGACTGACTTTGTCGGTGTATGAATTGTAGACAGCTTCACATTGAAAAAAATCTGAGATTGTAATTAGACAGATTAAAACAAATTAATTGTTGAACTCAGAAACGCCGAAACCTAGATCCGCTGTCGTTTAAAATAACGCTATGGATGATTTAGTATTCAATTCGCATTTGATATACAAATGCTTTTAATTTTCATCGCAAAAAATACTTAAAGCAACTATTTCTCACGTGTTTCCATAAAATATAGTCTGTCAGTAATTGTGTTTCAAAGCATTCTTAAGAAATATAGCGATGATTAATTTCCAGATACATATATTAGTTTTTTGCCGATCGATCTGGAGACTTCTTTATTGCCGCGGCGGTCCGGGTTCGATCTCCTACGCGGTCATCTTTTTTTTTCTTCATGTGGGAATTTTTAATAATTTTAATAATTTTTAATAAGAAACCGAAACATATTATAAAACTCTTTACAGTAAAACAATGTTACTGGATGATTTCAATCTAGAAAATGAACTAGACGAGTATGATATACAGAAGTTAAGTGCTGAACAAGCCAATACTATTGAAGGTCTTTTAACTGATAGTGAGGTACATGAAACATTAAAAAATATGAAAAGAGATAAAAGTCCTGGATGTGATGGTTTTACTTCCGAGTTTTACAAAGTGTTTTGGGGTAAATTAGGTTATTTTGTTGTTAGAGCAATAAACTGTGCTTTTTTATCAAATGCTTTTTCAAAGAATTTTAAGCTAGGAACCATAACTTGCATCCCAAAGGAGAATAAACCAAAACAATTTTTAAAAAACTGGAGACCAAAAACACTCTGGAATGCACTATATAAACTGGCTTCTGGTAGCATCGCAAATAGGTTGAAAAAAAGTGTTAAATGTACTAATTTTAAATAATCAGACAGGATTTGTTAAAGGTCGTAATATTGGTGAAAACACCAGGTTACTATATGACATTATGCAATATACTGAAGCAAATGATATTCCAGGGCTACTTGTACTGATAGATTTCGAAAAGGCATTTGATTCAATATCCTTCAACTTTATTGAAAAAAAATTAGATTTCTTTAGATTTGGTATAATGATGAAGAAATGGATCAATCTGTTCCTGTATAATACAGAGGTTTGTGTACAACTGAATGGACTTTTATCAAATGTTTTCAAAGTTGAACGTGGCTGCAGACAAGGAGACCCAATTTCACCTTATATCTTTATTTTGTGTGCAGAAATTGTAGCTATCAAAATACGACAATGTAAGGATATTAAGGGAATACAGATTGAAGGTGAAGAATATAAGATTTCTCAGTTTGCTGACGATACTTCTATACTACTAGATGGAACTGACAGGTCTCTGAATTCTACCTTGATTCTGTTAGATAGATTTTCATTGATATCTGGTTTAAAGATAAACTATGACAAGACAAAGATCATTTGGATAGGCTCCCTCAAATATAGTACTAGGCCAATTAAAACACGATGGCAACTATCGTGGGGGAATACTCTATTTAAAGTGCTAGACCTAGTTTTTGATGTTGATCTAAACAGAATGTAGGACTTAAACTTTAAAGAAAAATTAAGTAAATTGAAAAATAGTATTACATACTGGGAAAGACGTAAATTAACACCAATAGGTAGACTAACAGTTGTCAAGGCAATGTTATTTCCTCTGTGACAAATCTGTTTATAAGTCTGCCAACTCCTGCTGAAAATTTAATCAAGAATCTTACTGATATGCTAAATGGATTTGTCTGGAATGGTAAAAATAAAATAAAGAATACAGTGTTTATCAAAGACTACACTGAAGGACAACTAAAAATGATCGATATTCCAAGTTACATATATAGTCTAAAAATTAAATGGCTAAGAAATTATGTTTGTAATAGCAAGAGTAAATGTTATAATTTGGTAAGATCAATATTTGATATGGAGAAACTTTTTAATTGTGGCAAAATATATGCCCAAATTACTATTGAAAAAATTAAAAATACCTTCTGGATAGATGTACTGAAGGCTTACATTTCTTATACGGATAAGCTGCCTATTGTTAATACAGCACAATTACTTAATATGCCGCTTTTTTATAATTACAACTTTTGTATAAATAGAAAGCATATCTACATATCTTCATCGTATTCAAAAGGGATAAGATTTGTAAATGACATAATTGATGATGATGGAAATTTTCTAGACCTTAACCATTTACAAGAAATAACTGGAAGGCCGCTTAATTTCCTCCATTATTTTGGCTTAAGAAATGCTGTTACTAGTTATATTAAAAAAATAAAAATACCATTAGAAAAATCCAAATATTAGTTGTTATATGCACCCCATTCTTTTAAAGACAGATATAAATAAATTTTTATATAAAACTCTTACCAAAAATGAAGATATACCAACAAGTCAAACTAAGTGGGGCTGCTTAAGTGAAAATAGTATAAATTGGAACCTAATGTATAGTTATGTTTTTAAGTGTACAAGAGATACATACATACAGTGGTTACAAACGAGAATAATACATAGAATTTTAGCAACAAACTCCCTACTGTTTAACATGAAAATTAAGAATAATAATTTGTGCACTTTTTGTCAGAGCCAGGAGGAAACTTTAATCCATCTCTTTTGGGAATGCTCAAAGGTTAAGCCAGTCATACAATATATAATAAATGAACTTGAACATTTTGAGCCAAATTGTGAAATATATAAGATGACTGTTTTGTTGGGATCTGGGAGAAAAGACTACATGTTAGATATTCTTTTTTTAGAAACAAAAAAATGTATATATACTTATGTAAACGGAACCAGGTTATGCATAGCATTGCTGGTTTAAGAAATAGCCTTAAGTTTTCATGGGAGATATATCAAGCTTCAAATATGACTGATTTAGAATTTGACAGATGGGCAATTGTAAGACACTTTTTATGTTAACTATATTTGAATGGTAATTATTAAACTAAATAGTACTGAATATTGTACAATGGATATGAAATCAATATATTATATAGTTATCAAAAAATTATCAACCTTTTACAGTAAAGTGAAAATCTGTAGCATTCTTTATTGTTTGCACTGTATACAATATTTATATTTTTTGTTGTATATTTTTTTATCTGTTTTCCCGTTTGCTCTATTCTGCACCATATAAAGGGGGTATTGAATCTGAATAGTTATATATATGCTATATTGAATGATGAGTACATGTAGTTACTTGTTAAAATGTTAGTGTAGTCATTGGAAAGCCATAGAGCTTTATTTATATGTCTTATGAAATAAAAACATTTATCCCCCTAAAAAAAAAAAAAAAATAAAAAAAAAATAAAAATACGTTAAAGGCATATAAAAAACTTAACGTGTCTGTATTAATATCTAGTATAATTAATACTTCAGAATGCAACTTTTCTTAGTGAGGAATTCATGTTCTGATATTAGCAATTTGTGTTCAAACAACTGTCTTTGAGGTACCCCCACGGTATCACTTATTTAATTGCTTGCAAGTCAATGAAAACAATTGCCCGAAGTTTCATGGAACGCGAACCAATAGTATACACTCATTGAATGACTTGTCCGCGAGTAAGTAGTAAAAACTTGTGAGGCCCGACATTGTGCACTGCATGTATCAGTTACCGGTTAATAGTTAAAACTTTTGCCCGGGATCGGATTGATGACCAAAAGTTTTGACTATTGACCGGCAAACCATTCAGTAGTGTTACATTACATAACATCAGAAATTAATTTTCGAAGTTTCATTTTATATATTTCTTTTAACCTATTAGCCCAGTAAATATGTGATGAAATATAGACAGGCATTATAAAAAAAAAAACTATGGACCGGCGATATAAATTAAAAATAATGTAATAAACAAGCTAACGGTTTGTAATAAATGCGTTTTCTACATACTTCTACAAGTTCTGTCTGAACTTATTGTATAGTCAGTTATATATAAACATTAAAATTCATATACAACTGGATTTTTAAAGTGCATTCATTTTTTTTTTTTTCACAAGAATACCTCCACCTTGGATGTTGATGGTGATGCTGGAGCTGGCTATTTCAATGCTGGCTAAATCTGGTTTCAGTTACCCGTAGCCACTATGACTATGGCGCGTGAGTCAGACTGCACTTCACTTATTGCCATTTCACTGACTTTTGTAAGGTACATCCCTGGACAGGTGGTTAAAGTCGCTGACTTTGAATCACTTGCCCCTCTCTGGTGTAGGTTCGAGCTTTACACGAGGCGTAAAATTCTTCATGAGAGAAAGCCATCATGCTGGCTTACGGGATGTCGGTGGAATAATGCACGGATGAAGCACCTTGAGTATTACTCCACCATCATAGCTGGAAAGTGGCATTATGGCCTATAGTTATGTCAATGTGACGTTAAACCCAACAAAAAAGATTTTAAAAGGTAGGAACGTGGGGTTGTTCTTAATTCACTTACTGTACACGTACCAGAAACCAAGGTTTGTGCCCAGCACTTGTTTTGGATGGCTTGCATCAAGACCAAGGTCACACTTAGGGGTTCAAAGGCCATATGACTTTGCTACGTGATTATATTGATCTGCATTGCGGTTCTCTTTTTTTTATTCGGCAGATCCTTTTTTGTTCACTTACAATATTTTTTCATTACTTCCTTTTATGTTACTTTAAACAGCTTACTTTGTATTATTTTTTTATTTATGGTCTTATGGAAAACAGAGACCACTTTTCTGTGGTACAACCTGGATAGTACCTCCAATTTTAGGTTTGTTTTTACATATATATACATGGTAAGGATTTTTTTGTGGACTTTTTGAGGAATTTCTTTTCATTTGTTGTTCCTGTTCTTTAAAATTTGCCCTCTTTCTCTGATATAATTGTGGGCGTATATTGCCCCGTTTGGCGGAGATCTTGTCCCTATACTTGCAACGATAGAGGAAATAGAATAAATAACTCTACTTTTTATTGAATAAATTTATTAATTTACGTATTCATTCACTCATTGATTTCTCTTTTTATTATTTTGATTGATTCTTTGTCAGACAATTGTCGGACATCACGGGTGCCTTATTATGGCCCTCTACGCGTAACCATGGCAATCACGCTGAAAAGTACAGTAGTGTGATGACATGGACAGTAGCGTAAACAGATACTCGTGGGATTACGATGATGTGTTCAACGTCTCCTCTAGCCCGAAATAAAGGAAGTTAGCTAAGCTACTACTTTCACAACGTGAAATAAAAATGACAGCAAGTGCAAACCTCTACGTGGAAGCATTTTTCTTGAAAGTTTATATCCTGGAAGATATGTTCAGTGTCACTTCAAAATGTTGTGAAAACACTGACTAATGTATTGAAACTTAAAGAAAAAAATAATAAGAATGAAAATTGAAGCGTAATATACTAAATTGTGCCTGTGCAACCACTGCAAGGATATATAGAAGTTGTCTTCCTCATAAATAATAGTAGTGAGAAATGTAAGGTTACCAACACAGTTTGACCTCATTTTGACCCTAACTCTTGACCTAAACTGACCACTGCTGACCAATTTAAAAAAAACAACACAGGTTTTGACAAACTACTGTGAAAACCTTCGTGTAGACCAATTTTAAAAAAAAAACACATGTTTTGAACCGAAAGCGAATATCAGGAAATACAAAACAATAATAAGTTTACTCCATTCATTTCTGTATCTATAACTCTCGTAGTAAGCATGTAAACACCACAAGTTCAATTGATTAATATAGAACGTTTTGCAGGTTAACTGATCACAAGATCTAGTAGTTGCTATTGGAAATTTACATAACACAACCGTTGTTTCAGTATACAAATTATTTGATAAGACTTTACTTCTAACAGAAATCGATAATTTTATATTATATAAGTGCATTGGAATCGTTTATATTTAAAAAAATACCAAAAAGGTGAGACCTTTACAGAACAGGATTATGAAAAGACCTGCACAAATACTTTCAAAATATGTGGATATTTTACATGCAACAATTAAGAATTCTATCGGAAAAACTTTAACAGCAAATGATGTGGACTTTCTAAAAATAGCACACAGTTGTGTTTATAAAAATAAAAAAGAAATGTAATTAATTAGAAAACCTGTCCCTATTTTGGAAGGCAAGGCATTGATTAGAAAACCTGACACTCTTTTGGAAGACAAGGAATTGATTAGAAAACCTGACACTATTTTGGAAGACATGGAAGACAGGCTTTTACGCCTTAAACTGCGAAATGTTCCAAAATCAAAAGTTACTCATACAACAACAAAAGATACTTTAAAATGGCTACATGATAGTATTGAAGAAGAAAGAAATGAATTTGTGTATATTTTACCACCAATAAACAAAATTGAAAATAGATTTTCTTTAGAAAGAATTATTGAAAAAAAATAAAGATTACATCAAACGTATCGAGGCACGGAAAATGTAGGACAAAGAAAGTAAATATTCATTTTCAATATGGTTACTTTTAAGTATGTGAAAATTCTTTGATGAGCAAAAACAAAACAAAGGTCATTGGATTTCGTGGATTTCAGGAGAAATCAAACTATCAGTACGACAAATTCAAAGATATTTGAAGTTTAATGGAATTATAACAAAATTTCCCAGACTTTTGCAAACAAAACTGTCAATGAAAGTTATAGTTGGCCAGCAGAAAGAAATTATAACTACTTTAGAAAAAAACAGATAATGATTATTGGAAAACAAGAGATTAAATTTTAACGGCATCGGTGTTGTGACACAGGTGTCATTTTATTGCGACTCCAGTGCGACACCAATACGATACCCTCCGGTTTGACAAAGTGAATAAGACATTTATTTTATTAAAAATGTTTTTAAAAACTTTAATGAGAGCTTTACATCCAGATCCATTTGTAAGTTGACTTCAATCATTAATAATTCAACAATGTTTACCTGTGTCCATTAAATGGTAAAACGTTACTGTTCTAAACCGATCAATATTGATTTTAGCGGTGTTAGTAATGTGTGAAATAGAAAATAATTATATGTGCATTTGCTTTTTGATTGTTAACTTTTAGTATTTTATACAATAAATCATAAATGTTTATACCATCTTGTAACACTTTTATGAAAAATAAACAATAATAACCACACAATACACTTGCTTTGTCTTGATATTGTATGCTGCTATACTTTACTCCAGGTTTATATTTGATTACTTCTTTTGGTGGTGGTAAACCGAATGGGTCTTTTACGTATCTTTTATTTACATAACATACCCAGTGTGTTCCGGATCCGATAGGGTTGTTCAAATTTATAATTCCATATTCAAGCTTTGGTAAAGTGTAACTTTCCGAAGACTTTTTCTTTGGTCCTTTTGTTTTTGGTAAATTATTTCTACTAACTACGCCCCTAAAGTTTTTAATTTTTAATTGTTATACCCATTGTTCAATTCAAAGTTAGAAATAGGTTTGTTTATAAATGTTATTTTTTTTTACTATAGGAATTCGTCTGTAAGGTTTCCGTTGAGAATCAATCTGTATACCCTGGCCTTGTCGGTTACTTGCAGCCCCCTTGCCACTTAACAAGGATGTAATCAAAGGTATTCCGATACTAGCAAGAACAGTACTAATAAAACCGCCATTTTTTTCTGTTTTTGTGTTAATTTAATTACACCAGTTTCTCTTAATTGTATTTTTTTTATTTGATTAGGTGTAAGATATGGTGATATCATATTTCTCTTTTCATTAGCTACCGAAATCATACCATTTCTAAGTAACTTACTGACACCAGTACTGGCAAGACCGGAAAGGGCTCCGATGCCTAACGGTCCTAATATTTTTGGAGCTATTTTGGCAGCTACCAGAAGTACTGTTCGACCTAATAGACCAGCCAATGCACCAATAAAACCTCCATTTTAACCGTGACTGACCATTTGCTTTTCTGAAATTGTAATTTCTAATCCCTTCTTATTCCTAATAGACTTTTCAGTTTGATTAATCTGTGTTTTTGTTAAAAGTAAAGGAAAGTTTTCATGCAATTGTTCATTTTTTAATTTAAAGTATATGGGATTTTATTATTGTAAGCTCTTGCCATTTTTTTTCTCTCCATCTTTTAAATTTACTTTATATTCAATATAATTTAATGCCATTATATATTTTATATAAATTTTATTTACACAATAACAAGTTCATTTCCAAAAGTATTTATTTCAACTGTTTCTTCATACAATACAATTGCGTAAACACGATATCTTGCAGTGGGAAGTGTATTTAAATATAAGTGTAATGAAATATGCTTAGGATCTTCTGTTATTCCTTTCTCTTTAAATTCTAATTTAAAATGAACAAATCCAAACAATTTTTTGAAATTTGATAAATTTAAAAGACTTCCACTAGTTTTATTAATTTGCTTATGAAAATAATTAAGAACATCATCATAAATTCTTGCTATACTTGTATATTCCGTTTCAGGAAAAAAGCACCATTACCAACTTCAAGACGGCAAGATTTCAGCCTGCAATCATTATCTGCTTCATTAGCTTTAAATCTATCTAATAAATGTGGATTATGTTCTTGTGAATTACTTTTATTAGGTCGTTGTAAATAAACAAACACATGTTCGGGTTTTGTTACACCAGCTGTTATTCTAAAAATCATATTAATCTGTTGTGTATCTGTTGACTGTGTTATCTCGTTTTCTCGGAGGTATTTTCAACTTGCTGCTTTTATATATCTTTCAGAAATCAAATTAATTCCATATAGGTTAAAAATTAAACGTGGAAACCACAAAATTAATTTAGTTACAATTACCCTACTTGCATCAGCAGCATTAGCTCTGTAAATTAATTCATCATCCTTTGTTAATTGTAATGTTATTTGAATTTGGCTTCAGGGTAACATGTTTTGTTCTAAACCCTGAAAAAAATGAATAACTATTTAACGGAATCAGCATAATTGTTACTATTAGCACGTTTATTAACTTTAAAACTTATTTCAAAATTACCATTAAATCAATCAAAATATGAATTTCTATCATTAATTGTGAAGTTATATCCACTTTTTTGTTGTTTAATATTATTTCCAAAGACGGATATTAAAGGTGTATCTAATTGAATAGGAGTTATTTCGTATCTTTCACAATACTGTTTTGTTCTAAACATGTATATTATATATTATTATTTTTTTTAATTAATCTGTTAATACGTTTACTCTAAGCTGAAGCTGCCGCAGGCGTCAGGAGACCAAGGTCCACTCCAGATCCTAACAATATTTTATTTATTCTTATATCAATATCCTCCTCATTATTCGAATTTGTTTGGGTTTTATTTTTTTGTAATTCCTTAGCAATTAAATTACCAACAGCAGGTTTTTTAACGTCATTACGAATCTGAGCGTTTTTTTTTTTAAACTTTTGATTTTTTTCTGTAATTTTATCAGCGGCTAAATTCTCGACTTCCGTTCCAATCTTTTTTGTTCCACTTTCAAGGGCAGTTTTTCTTGCAGTTTCCAGAACTCTTTTTCCAGCACTACCAATTGAAGATGAACAGAAGATGAAAACAATTTTGTTAAAGTGTTAAAGATACCTTAACCATTTTGAGCATAAAACTCATAAGGAACTGACGTTCCAGACCAAGGATCAACATAAATAAATATTCCTTTATTTTTGTCATAGACATTGTTGTACATTATGTATTTATATTTCTTTTAAAATTAGTGTAAAACTTGTTTCAACTCCATTTAAATTGATTATCCTACTAAATGCATCTGTAATATATATTCTAATTGAATTTATAACATTTTTATTAATTTCAGAATATCCGACTCTGTTTGGCTCTTTTGTAAATTGATAAGCTCTTGTTAAATCTGCAGTACTTAAAGCATAGATAATATCACTAAAATTACCATCAACAAGTGAATTATCAATAAGATCACACTGAATGTAAATTGTATCCACGATTAGTTATATTTGGTGTCGTAGTTCCCAATTCAGTATTTCTCAAAGTTTTTTTTTCTCAAATCCAAGCAATGTATGAAAATTTGACATTCTCAAATCCAACATAAAATCATCATGAATTGAAATTAAGATTTTAAAACTACTTAAATCAAATTCCAAACTTATTGGAGCAATGTCTGATTTATCGAATTCAAAATCACCATTGCTTATTAGTGTTTCTCTAATATTATTATTAATGTCTGTATAACTATAAGAACCATTTGTAAATATGATATCTTTCCATTCTTTACCATTATTATAACGAATTCTTTTATTATCATATTCATCACTAATATTAAGCCAAGAGTAAGTCATAGTGTTAATACTATCCAAATCAACAGCATAAGTTTTATTTTTATCTGAAATTTAAGAACGACTAAATCTGACTGTAAAATCGCTTGGAGTATTTTTATTATCGTTTTGAACAGCTTCAGAAATTAACAGTATGTTTGGTTCCATTTATATATTCAAGAAAAATATTTTTTATATAACATTTCATGTTGTTTTGGTAACAATTTATTTAATTTCAATAATTCATCAATTATGCTAATACCTTCATTTTTTTAGTTCTTCATTATTATTTCCAGCTTCAATTTTACCACAAATAAATTAATTAAGTCATTAATGAGTTCTTCTTGATTGCATGAACAAACGTCATAACCTTGACCCCTAATTACTTTTTTAAATTTCACAGATCTTTTATTGATAGGTAATCCTGATATTTCTGTTAATTCTTTAAATATTTTCCTAGAAAGTATTGAATGTTTTTTATTATTGTTATATCTTTTATTAATCAAATCAATCAAATAATCATCTACCTTAACGTTTATAACTTCTTTTCCAGTTCTTTGTTCCTTTGCAATCAATTTGTTTTGACCATAGAGTTTATTAAGATCAATCAATAAATTACCGTATTGTCCATTTGGTGAAACTTTATATGGATTGTGATATCTTTTTCCTTTTCTAAATACATCTGATTCGTTAATCATTTTTGATAAGCGTTTACCGTATTTTTAAAGATTTTTTCTCTCTAATTCTAACTCCGAAACATACTCGCCTGCAGTCATAGGTTCTGCATCTGTAAATTTAATTTTCTATTTGGTTCTTCTTTACTATAATCATTTATTCTACGAGTACACTTCTTTAAATGCTTGGTAACCTCTTTTCTTTTTTTATCCAATAGTCTTTATCTTTCTTGCTTATTCCGATAATGTGGGTAATCCATATTCTTATAATATATCTTTATTAATATTTATATCCATATTTGCCCTCGTTTTTTCTGATTCTTCTAATTCATCAGATTATTCTGATTTATCAGTTGTTTCGTATGGGTATGATGGGTCAGATTCTTTAATAATACCAATTGTTGGAACCGGTTTTTTGGTTATTCCCATCTTTTCTCTTCCATAATCTTCTAATTCTTGAAATTCATCTCCCCTATGTATTTGTATATATTCTTGTATTTTAGATTTTTCTGGGTCTTGTATTTTGGATCTTTTTGGGTCTTGCAATCCTTTAGTTAATTCAGTAATACCTTGTGTCAGATCTTAGATCTGATTTACTTTTCGGAAGTAAAGCTATTTGCTCTTTGATTCCAGGTAATTCGTTTTACTGACTTGAAAATTCTTCTTTTTGACTTTCTATTCCATCTGTAATTGGTTTATAAATTTCACTATACATTTTTCGGCCAGTAGCTTTTCTTATTTTGTCTTTCATTATTTCTTCTCTTTTAGGTTTTAGTTTTTGTTCAACTAGGTTGTTTATTTCTCTCATTTCTTTAAGTTTTGCTAGCATTTATATAATAATGTAAGATAATGTAATATTATTATGTAATGGAAATTCCTAATTATGATACAAAAAGTGATAAATCTAATAACTTTAAGCAACATTATTCTTTTATGCCAGATCCATGTTTTATAATGTTAATATGTGGATCTTTTGGATCAGGAAAAACAAATACATTGATGCTTATGCTTCAAAAACCTTTTATATATTAAGATAAATTATACCTGTATGCTAAAAACCTAGACCAATCTAAATATCAGGATTTAATTAACCACTTAAATAAAATTGCAAAAAGAATTAAATTAGAACCAAAAGAAATACTTGAATATTATAATAATGAAATTGAAACTTGTGAGAATCTTGAATCAGAAGTCAAAAAGTAGTAATATTTGATGATTTTATATGGGAAGAAAAAAGATTTAAAATGAAATAACAAAATACTTTAATCAAGGACGTCACAAAAACTGCTCTGTTATTTACTTAAGCCAGTCTTACTATAAAACACCAAAAGATATCTGAATTAACTGTTCATACTAAATTTTGTTTGAAAGCCCATGTTAAAAGGAAAATGATATGATTTGTAATGAGCAAAATATGAATCGTGATTCTTTTGGTAATACAACAAAACAAAAGTATGGTTTCTTATATGTTGACAAACCAAGGAAGATTTAAAAAAAAAATATAATATAATAGTTATATAAGGGGAGTTTTTAATGATGTAAAACAAATAAGTGAACCTGACAGTATAAGTAAAGTTAAATTTGATATTGATTTAAGTGATAATGACACTAGAAAGCAATTCAAAAAGCTTAAAAAGGACATAGACTCGTATCTTCATAAAAATAAGGAACTTGATAACACAATGAACAAACCATTAGATATGGGAGGTAATGAAATAATCAACCTAGGAAATCCAGATATACCCGGTGATGTTTAAAAAAATTCAAAGTGTAATAGAAGACTATAATCTTGAAGACATCAAATCTATTAAACAGACACTAGAAGAAGAAGTAAATAAGTAATGTTCATTTAATATTCTTTCTTGAGAAAAAAATTTGTAAACATGATTTATAGAAATGTTTTTTATTTTTACATTTTGTTTAAACATTAATCTATTAAAGTGTTTTATCCAAACTTAATGTGTTATCTTATCATTATTAATTAACAGCATATCACAGTGTTCTTCATATTGATATTTTGAAATGTACAATGGATAAACATTATTATCTTCATAACCAAAAATATTAAATGAAATATCATTCTGAGTTTCTATTTTAGGTATTTGACTTATTGTAACAGGAAATTTTATTCTTTTATAATTGAGTTATTCTATATGCTTTTTATATTTTGAAACTCTTTGAGGATCTTTTTCAGCAGGAAATTTGTAAGCTAAATGGAACCATCTTAAACATTCATTATCATCATTCTTTATATTTATCAATCCTTTCCTTGAATTCTGTAATTGCTTTGGTAATTCTAAATAACTTGAAGCATCTAATGGATTATATTTATATCTATTTATATAATGAGCATCAACTGACCCTATCCTCCAGCTACTTCCTTCTGAAATCCAATTTCCAACCATATTTGTTATTTCATCAAAAGGTTGACGTAAATTGTTTTTTATTTCGTTTGTGTTAATAATAATTCAAGCCTTTGATTGAAAATAAGCTGATATATATTTTGTATCTGTTTTACTAATTTTTGCAAAAGTTATTTTTAAAACAACATTTTTATACCTTTTAAAGTTTTAAGTTCAGATTTAAGAATATCAAATGAGTCTTCTATATTTAAATGTAACTGATTTTTTGGATCTTGTCTATATGTAATTTTAATTTCAAATTTCCTAATATATTGATTTAAAGACCTCTCAATCTTTCTAACAGCCATCTATATATTACATTTAGAAAAAACAAACCGTTAAGCCAAAAAAAAATATATTAAACAAAAATAAAGTTTAAGAAGAGGTGGATTCCAATCCCCGGCTGCTTGCAGTTGTTAAATATTTAAATTTATATCTTTTTCCATTAGGTTTTGATTTTCTACTTTTTACTCAGTTTTTATTAACCCAGAATTAATATCACGGTCTTTAGATGCTGCGTAAGTGCTTCTATATATATTTTCTTCATTAGTGTCACAATCGGTTGCACTTATCTTTTTAGGAATGTTTCGATGATAATTTGGTCTAGGGCAGTCTCATAATATTTCATTACTTTCCTCTTCTGTTAATAAACAACCACAATCTCATTCGAAAAAATCTATATTCTTTTCAAAAAGATAAGGATCTATAACATTTTGTAATTTATCAATCACATTTCTTTTATAATCATCGCTAACTATTTGATCAAGTTTTGATATAATATCGTTTCTTGTTTTTAGTACTTTTTATATGAATTTCATTTGTTATTTCTTTTAAAGTGCTAGATAATTTTGGCATAATCATTCTATCTACCTTTCTATTAACCATTTATATAATATACTTATAGAGAAAAATCTTTAAAAAAACGCACGTAAAAAAGAAATTCAGTAATCTAAATTTAATACAACTCTTCTTCTCTTTTATTTCTATAGCCGTTAAGTTTAAATTTCTTCATATGCATTTCAAGAGGCATTGAATAGTTTGTTTTTTCTTTCTGCATTTCTAACAGTATTCCATAAATATCCTGAATAACTTTTTTTCTCATCTTTTTTATATACTTTTCCAATTTCTTCTTTTGTTATTAGTTGTTTTATTTTGTGATGATGTAATTTTAAAATAGCTTTTTTGTCTTCAACTTTTAGTCTATTATTAAATATAGTAATTACTGATGGAACAGCGCCAGCAACTGCTACAAATACAGAAATAGCTGGAACAAGTGCTAATGCAGCCGAACAACCAAAGATACCTGCTGTAATTTGTAATCCTGTATTTACTTTTCCACAAATTGTTTAACTTTTTCTGTAAGCAGCAGCAAGTTTAGTTAAGTGAAAAATTAATTGATCTTTTGTTTCTATTTCTTTAGAAATTAGATTTTTATTACTCATTTATATAATATATTTTTTAAATTTAAATTTCTTCCAATTCACTAAAAGGAACCCAACTATTAAATTTTTCACTATAACCTTTCCACTTTACTTAAGCTTGTTTGTTCTTATAGTCTCGTCTAATATTTTGTTCTATTCTAAAAACCCCTTGTTTAGTAGATAAAAGTTCTTGCTCATAAAATGAACCCTGAATTATTTCATTATTCAAATCTTTATAGTATATGTTCTTTGATTTGTATTATTAATTCCATAAATTATAAGTATTTCCTCTGTCCAGTTTGGTGTATATCCTTTTTCAAAATGTCGTTTAAGTTTGCTTAAGCGAACTCGATCACCAATTTTAAACTTTGGTTTACTCTTTGGTATCTTTAAATTACCATATAAATTAAAGTATACATTACCTTTATTTAAGTTTTTACTGGCTTCAGTCGGTGTCATTTTTATACTGGAATGTTTTGTTTTGTTATATTTATCAACCATTTCCTGCAAATTATCTAAATAAGTTCAAGTATTATTTGCTGTAAAATATTTCCACATTATTCTTTTTAAACTTCTATTAAATCTTTCGATTACTACAGCTTTTCCTTCATTAAATGTATGATACATGTTAATTTTATTTTTATTCAAAAATTCTTTTCCTTCATCTACCCATAAATTTGTAGATGTTCTACCTTTAGGCCGAGCGTAAAGAGGAGCTAAAGCTCCGTCTAAAGCTCCAAAAACTATTTTATCAAATGCTTCAGTAACAGATTCTCCAGTTTTATTCTTTAATAGAATAACCCAAGCATATTTGCTTAATATATCAATAACGGTTAATAAATACTTTATATTTTGAAAAAGCTTGCATATCAACTAAATCAGCAGACCAAGTAGCATCAATATCACTAACTATCTCTCTTTGTTTCGAAAATTTTCGTTTAAGTGGCTTATGTAATTCTTCTGCTAATCCATCACTCTATGTTATTTCGGGGGTCTTTTTGAGCAAACACTCTACCCCCTTTTCCCGTTTTTCGACTTTTTTCCGAGTCCAAGTTTGTATTTCGTTTTAATTGCTGGATGTACAACTAAATGTTTTGCAATCTTTTCTCCAAATGTTTTTGATTGAGTGTTATTTAAGATGGAAAGTATTTACTTGTCACATATACCATTTTTTACACCACTGTCATAGCAAAAGTCATGGTCCATGCATACTGCGTCCAATTCATTAACAGGAGGTCCATTATCTTAAGGATTTCTTGGTCCACTATAGTTATATCCTGAGAGTGTTAAACCTTTCTTAGGTAATAAAGGTAGCATTGCTTTATGAATATCTAAATTACCTCCTGTACTTTTAACAAATTTTGATTTCATTCTTCCACAAGAGGAACAGGTAGCCATTATCATTTCTTTCCTGTTTTGTGCTGTAACATAATGAGGATTTATATTATCAGTAAATTTTCTTTCTTTCAAACAATATATTTTATTCTGTAAACTCATTTATATTATATGTATTTAAAACTTTTTATTTTTTACTGGGTTCAAAACCTGTGTTTTTTTTTAATTGGTCAAACCGAAGGTTTTCGCAGTAGTTTGTCAAAACCTGTGCTGTTTTTAATTGGTCAGCAGTGGTCAGTTAAGGTCAAGGGTTAGGGTCAAGATGAAGTCAAACTGCGTTGGTAACCTTACTTTTCTCACTACTAATAATTTCATGTATTATTGATAAAACTTGCAGAGCAGCACGCTTATAAATAAGCTTAAATATGTTTTATATATTTTATCAAGGGCACATATCTCGAATATACTAGTAACACATTAACAAAATCAGTTTTAAAAAGATTGATAGGAAATACGTTAATTTACAACTAAGAAGTTTGTCTATACATTTAAATCGAAACATGTCAATAAAGTGACTGTTTTTACGCTGTCATTTATTGTAAGACGAACGTGCTTTTCCAATTGTAAAAACTCTCTACATAGAAAACTACGTAATTAACTGGTCAAAACATATTTCATCTTTGACGTTTTATAGAGTCATTTGATCAAACATTGTTTTCACTCAAAAACAGAGATACTTGGGCTAGGTGTCCAATAAGTTTCAGATAGACATGCAGGACAATGTGTGATTTAATGCATATATTGCAGGGATGTTAAGAATATTTTACAGCTAAAGTATGATATTTTCCGTATTAAGAAAAACAGTTTTGAACTAATGAAATGTTTTTTCTTCTTTTTTGATTACCCAGAAAGACATGTTAATATGCTGTGAGCCGGTTGCCCAAACCGTAACTCCAAATTGTGATAATATTACTTATATAAGAGCAGGAAAGTAAGGAAGAATCCGAAGTTATGACCAGCAAAAAAAAAAGTTTATTAATAAAACCCAGTCCGGCCCGGCACAAACAATGGAAATAACTGATTCCTATTATACGGAAACCACAAGAAACTTACGGACGAAAAGCTAGTATAATTACGAATGGTTATACCGTCATCTTAGTCAATGCAAATGCGTAATTTACTTCATTATTACAGAACTACAAGAAAAGTATTTAATATTGATGAAACGTATGTTCAAAGAGGTATTTAACTTGACATAAGCAAATACCTAAAATAACGAGATAGTTTAGGTGTTTCAATTAAACTCAATGGAGCTTGGCAATAGACATGTCATGTGGTGTAACGGGCAGACATGAAATGCACATGGCAGAACTACTTTCACAACTGCTGTTGTGACACTAGGTTTTGTACTACGGCAAAGGGGCATTTACTGTGTCGGTACAGTCGCCTGAATGTGTTTTTCGTCCTACTGTTTAACAAACTGGCGAGGGGGAAAAGAAAATATAAATACAAGCAGCCCTACAGTTTAAAGCAGGTGAAAATCGTTGATCTTAATAAGTGTCAGTTAAATTAGAAATTGTGTCTATTGGTCTACAAGAGAACGTGACTATAAAGCTATGAATATAAATATAAACAAATGACTTTAACTTCTAAATACATATTTGACAGAATGTAATGTAATTATATTAGCCTTCCGTCCGTAAGTCTCTGGTGGTTTTCGCACAATTGAAATCGGCTATTTCCGTGGTTTGGGCCGAACCGTGTTTTATCAATATAACCGTAACCGCAAAAAGCCTTTCCACTTCTGCTTTCTGAGTAGATGCTGGCATCTTATTAATGTTTCTACTAGATAAATTAAATGCATCAAATGGAGTAAAAAATATAAACACAGGACAATACGAAACAATTCGTCCATGACCTTCATTTAGTTACAAATCTATAAATTTCTTATATATATTATATTTAAGTTAGGTAGTATTCTACAAAATGATTGACATTAAAGCCATTTCCTCATATTTTTGTAAATACTTTGTCAGGAATATGCGTGTTATTGCTTTTTGTGAATTAAAACCTGCGCTGAATTAAGTGGCAGGGTCCTGTTTTGTATTATGGTCTAGTACGACTTTTTATTACAATAGGTAGATGTACTGTAAAGGCATTTATATGCAACTGGTTATTTATAAAGTTTATAGAATGAAGGACTCCGGCGTACGAGTAATTACTATGTAGATGGCCGGGTCTAAAATCTTACCTGAGATACCGGAACTCAATTAAAATGGAAATGGTCATCCATCCATCCAGATTTAGCTCAAATTTGTGGAAAAAGTGCATGGTTACATCATTTTTTCCTGGTCGTACGCTTTATAAATATACATTTGTTTTAGGCCAGTCATTTGCAGATAATAAGGTACAGGTCGCACAAGGAGTGTATTTTGGACCATTTTTGTCTCAAAATTTAGTGTCGTGAAACTGGTGTTTTACTCGTTTTTATCATAGAAACAACAGAATCCGTTCGGCAGGCCTAAAATGCAACATGATGAAGCGCAACAACAAAATTTATTTCTTTATATGACAAACAATAAATTGTTGCACTATAGCTTAAAACAGAAGAAAGTTATATTTAGTCTCTATCTTGGAATAATTATTGGATATTAAATTTGTATAAAAATTGAGAAAATACGCTGGAAATATGCTTCGGAAATATTCGGCGACGTAATGGGCGAAATATTATTCCGAGAAATATGGAGAGTCATTTCTGTTTTGTTACATTCACTAAAGTATATAATTTCTATATGAATGGTATAAATTCCTGTTTATAAAAACTTTTAAACGCAATGGCATACATGAAACTGGCGTCACAAATGACGTCACAGGCCATATATAATATTATAGAAAAATATTGATTTCATAATAATTTATAAATAAGTTTCAAATAACAGACCGTATTTTATGGCTCACTGGTCAGTAAATTTATATTAATGCAACTTTAAAAGCTGGAGAAATTTCCAACTCCTAAAACTGGAAAAAATCCAATTGGATTTAAAATTCTATTAAAACCATTTTAAACTGACTATAAACATCGTTATTCACTATTTATGTCTAATACCGTGTTCACACTATAGTAGATCGGTTTTATTTTTATCAGGCACTAATTGGCTATAATTGGTATTTGACATTTAAAACTCATCGAAATATAATCTCGTTTGCGTCCACACTAGGCAAAGAAATGTGTTTTAAATATATACATGCAATGTTGGAAGTTAACAAATATTTTGCAATAAGCAAATAAGGTAACAAAGAAGGAGGCTAACAGAAACAAGAAGGAGTCATCAATGTTTAAACTTTTGTGTTCATCTAAGAATTTCTGTTCATTCCATCTATAGTCCAGTTTGAGCATCAGCATGACACCATATCGCAATTTAATGTTTTTGTTTCATCAACACTCCAATTACCCAATTACTTTTGCCAGCCACAGCATCAATTGTTTGATAAAAAAGAGAAACTCATGGTATTCTTCCGCCAAAAGGTAAGATCTGTGGATTTGGGATTGTAAAACCAGTTCTAACTCACATTTGCGTTCACACTTGTAAAATAATGTAGTATTACTTTTTAATATTGTATTAAACCCCCCTTCCCGCCCCCCGACCCACCAGGTAGTTTTAATGCTACATTACAGAAACCACTTGACCTTTACATAATTCACGATTTAAACCACATATAGTGTGGACGCAAACGAGTTTAAAAAATAAACCCAAGTTAATATAGGATTAAAAACGTAGTCTGAACACGGTATAAGGGTGTTAATTGATCATGTTTATAAGCGTTTACAAAAATTCAGATTTTTTTTTCTGAAAATGTCCATTTGGATTTTTTTCCAGCTTTTTAAATGTTTTTTTTTTTTTATTTACCATAGAATGGATCTCAAACCAAGACAAAAAGACAGAATAACACAAATGTAACAAAAATATGCCTTTAAATTTGTTTTAAATTTTTTTATTGTTTTTCGCCCGGAAAAAAAATCCAGCCCGCCAAAATATTGGAACAATGTCCGATTTGATTTTCAAAAATTCCAATCGGACATCATATATCCGATTGGAAATTGGAAAAATCCAATTGGACAATTTTTTTTAATAATCTTTTTTGTACATAAGAAAATTAAAAGAATGCAAAACTATATCATTTATTGCTCCTTGGCCCCTAAACTACCATCCAAGCTAAAACAGAAGTTTCTAAGTCAATTAGAAATGGTAGTGAAGTTTGCCAAAGTCCTGGTTTTGCAAAGATATACTGGTGGCTCTTTTATATAGATCTTGTGCCGGGACCTGACTATGAGTTCGATCCAAGAGTAGTGAACGAATAATCCGAGTTCGAGCAAACAAAGTTTGACTGTACTAGTCTTTATGAATTACGCGCCATAGATTTGTACACCCGGTACTGTTCATACAGACAAAAAACCAGCCTTTTGCATATTTGTAACGGAAGTTTTAGAAACATAAGAAAGATAGCTTTCATAAATGAACAAAATATCAGAGCGTACGAACAGTTTAGCTCATTCTATACAAAATAACTTAATCTTTTTGAATTTTGCCAGTCACAAACTTTATAAATCTACACGTCGTAGTTTATGTTGCTTCTCAAATTCATAATTATCAACAAAAAATACACGTTTATATTATTAATAAAAGGTAGCAACAATTGCGAAAATCTGACGTTGATAACAAAAATCATAGAACTTTGATCTTACAACGACCCTTAAAAAGTTGACAGCTCTAAAGTTAACACTGAACATGGCTGTCGGGCATTAACAAAAATGTCATCGAAGGCAATCACTAGGCCTCTTTTTCGGATATATAGGCAAACTATATATGTAAACAACACCATTCGCCTAATCTAATAATAGACCAGTACGAACACATGATTGCAGAATGTCATCAGTGCGTGACCTATACTTGCATACACGGCTCTTTATCTTATACTTCTTATTATATACAAGAATGTCTGTCAGTGGTTTACAAATCATCCCTTTTGTTATAATTCGTGTGTATGGGATTCATCTGGTTCTAACAAATTGTATTTACATTTTGCAATAACTTTGGAACGCGGTGGATATTAGGGTTACGTCTGGTGCATGCCGTAGGCGGTTTAAACTCTTCATTGATATCTTTGCACAACTGTATTCCCTCGAAAAATTACTTCTTTCACGTTCTCTAGTATGTTTTCTAACATATTTTGCATTATCGTGTACGTACATCTTTTTACTTCTTGTTAGCCGAATACGTTGTTGGAATTTAGTTTTCCTATTGGATATACGTCTTTTTTAAATAAGCGGTCTATCCTTATATTAATCTTAGAATGTTGAAGAGGATGCACATAGAAAAAAGCATAGCTTAAATTTACAATACTGCATTGCGGGTTGTAATGAAACAGCCAATAGTCACGCTTGTCTTTTTATTGACAGACGTATGTATGGTATCGATATTAACATATAAACATGTTAGCGGAATGTTTATAAAATGGGAAAAATGTTAAGAGTGGCATACGAGAAGTTATCGTATCAGTAAACACGACTACTTGATAATCTGAATAGAGTAAATATGTTGCGAAAGCAATCTGGAGCTTTAGTTCTCAGAGTTATAGCTGTTGGTTTTATTGCTGTTACTGTGATAAATATTTACCTGAGGAGTAAATCTTCGTTTAAAGGAACAACTACTGAATACAATTACAAAAAAAATGACAAATGGATGAAATTTCTTACTTATTCCTGTATTGCTAATTGGTATCCAAGGATGCAAAATGTAATCAAAGAAAGCAATTTAAACGAATGTGTGCCTCTGATTCAACAACATTTATATGAAAATGTGACAGATAAGTTGCTGAAAAATATGATAACCAAATGTTTTCACAGCAGTATTATGAAAAATCCAGTTCTATTTAATATATCATTTATTAAGGAATTTGTGAAAAATTTTAGCTGTCCATCGCCAAAGTATTTGAACACTCCAAGACCACTAGTTGCCTTAGCTAGTTACCCAGGTTCAGGAAACACGTGGACAAGAGAACTGATAGAGGCAATAACAGGTGAGTAAATATAATTAACTTTTGTTTTGAAAAACTGACTTGGAATTCCTAATAGAATTTATTGCCACTTACTAGTTTTCGGTAAGTTGTGCGTATGATTTATGTTAGTAATGTGGCTTGTTTCCTTTTCAAAGCATAATAATAAAGAAAGCCGTGTCTGAAGTTCACATCGGAAAGTTCCAATTCAAATCTGTTCAACTAATTTGTTTGTATCTACTGTTTGCGTATGAAATATTTTTTAGTGATAGTCGGCAGTAAGAAAAGTGTTAGTTTACTCATGTTCAAGTATTTTATCTCAAGTGGTCTAAATTTCGCATTCGAATAGGTCCCTCATATAAGATATAAGATTTGGATAAACGTTTATAGTGGCATAATCTAAGAATGAAACTGCACTCAAAGAAGTTTCGTATAAACGTTGCAATATTATTTCTTTTCAAATTAAGGGGCTCATTCATTACATGTCTCATCTCTTTTGACTGACAGACGGTTAGACATACGAGCTGAAAAAATATCGATAAGGTTCGTTTTTATCTCCTACCTATATCACCGTTCGTTAAATAGACGGTTGTTCTGTAAAAGATATAACAGGATCCGACTTGTGCGACTGATTGTGACACAAACGAACAAACTGACAAAATATTGTGGCTGCAAGTTTTTCATGAAATTGTTTATATGCCAGAGGTTTAAAACGTTGTATTGCTTAACATATTGCAGGAGATACTTTTGATTGGCTGACAGAGGGATTCATTGATTGACATGGGGTTAAGAAATTTATCCCATTCCAGTGAAAATTAGACGTGTATTTTAATATCTATTTTAGGTACATTTACTGGCAGTATATACACTGACTGGAACTTTAAAGGTTCAAAATTGTGTCCAGCTAGAGGAAATGTATACATCGTGAAAACTCACATTCCTAGTGATAAAGCCACAAGTCATGTAAAATGCAGAGAGATTGGTGTTTCTACATTGAATTACACAAAGGCTGTTTTTATACTGAGAAACCCATACCAAGCTTTATTGGCAGAATTTAATAGGCAGCATTCATTAAAATACAGTGGGAACCCTGGTGTTGGCATAGCTTCAAAAAGCGATTTTAATACGTCGCGTAAGTAATGCAAGTTCAGTGTGTCTCAATTTTAAATTGAACGTAACAATAATTATCAATTTAAATAGATTTTCAAGTTAATCCATTACGGGTAGGTATGGAATTGTTTCTATTGCAACATTTTATGCATTTCCTTTCCATCGCATTAATGGCTGTACTTCATGAAACCTTCAGTACTTACATCAATTGAGTTTCCAGTTCAAAGTGATCGCTTGTCTGTGTTGCATAAAAATAATAAGTGTCTGTATGTATATAATGTGTTTTGTGAAGTCATTTAAATCTAACGTACGGGATACTACAATCAAAACATTTGGACAGTGTGTATTGCTAAGATATGTCTATAAATTATGAAGAGTTCTTGAATTTTTTTACTTTTTTTTTGACATAATATGAATTCAAATATATCAATTTCTTTCATTAAGCGCAAATTATTCTCCTGTTTCAACTGCATTTTAAAGAAGACAATTTACTTGTTGTTGTAATTATACTAATCATTTTATTTCCAGAATGGAAGGAATTTGTCAGAGTAGAGTCGGAAAAGTGGGAAAATATGGCAATTTACTGGCTTTCAAAATTTAGGAAACCAGTTTATGTACTTGTTTATGATGACTTATGGAACTATACTGCGATTGAAATGTACAAACTCTCACGTTTTTTTAATATAACAGTAACATTTAAGTCATTATATTGTCTTTCTGGTAAAAGTGTAGGAAATTTCAAAAGACGCAAGCCAAAATGGTTGGCAATCGAGACGTTATTTGATTCTCGCTTGAGGAAGGTTGTTAATGACAAAATAAGATCGGTGCTGGCAGTTTTAGAACTTCCACAGTTATACAGCTACATTCTTTCAGAATGCTAAGTTGGCATTAAAGAAAGCAATATATAGCAAACATTTTCCTTAATGTAATGTACTGTTATTTACTTTTAAGGAACACACTTGGAACTTTCGGTGCTTTAAACAAAATTAGTTATTTTTTTCTCAGAACAATGCAATGAGTCGGCTTCTCAAGTATCTTGATCTTTTCAGGGACGAATATTAATAACATTAATTCGCATTAATCGTGACTTTACTTTCCAGCAATTTGTATGTGTTGGTATCAATTACTTTGTGCGGAACTAACCGTGAAGACATGTTAGTAATAAAGACATGCATTCTAATATGCATTCTAATATCTCGCGCATTGCTATCAGAAACATCTAAAGGAAGACTGAAGGTGTAAAGGGACTATTAAAAATTAGTGAGCACTGTTGACCCATATTATTAAAGAATATTTTATAATTTATTTTGTCGAGATGTTAAGGTTTTGCTCATAATGTAATTAATCTCACTAATAGTATTACACTTGCTGCAGTCATGATATCTGGCATTATTTTTGCAAGACGAGCTTGACTAAACGTAACGCAACTGTCATATTACCTCCATCAATGCGTAAGAATGAGCTTCATGGTAGTTTATTAAAAAAAGTCAATTGCATATAAAGTATATTTATATTAATAGTTATATAATTTTGACTGAACACCACTAAATGCGGCTATTCTTTATTTCATATACACTTCACTTGCTTAATGAAGATTTATGCCAGATCAGATTTTCAGAGACTTGTGTTGCCGAAATTGAAATAAATCGCTTCTATGGAGAAAGAGAACGTAATAGAGGATGTTAATGCTTGGAGACATGGACCTTATTAAAGTATAAACATCCCAGGTTCATCAGGATGCTGTCTCAAGAAAATATATTTCCATTTTATGCAAGTTATACAGGTCAAATGGTCATGTGTTAAAACTGATATTTTCACATAATTTTCGGCACTGATGCAATGATTCGTGAATAAAGTCACATTTTACTAAATTTTATTTACAATTACATTCAAACTTGTCTATAAAGACCACCATTGGGAGAGCTAAAGTGTGGTCTTTCTTGGGAAGGGGTCTTTATTCACAGGTTAAAATACACTGTTAATGTTAAAATGGGAAACAAACATGTGGTTGTTAGAGCCAGGTGATCTCTGTTCAGAGGTGGTCTTTAACACAGGTTTGAATGTATAGGTTTAAATAAACCATAAACTTGTATTCAGTAAATACATTATGACTCGTACTCAATAAAGCATGGTATATATAAAGGTTGAAGGTCACAGGGTATATATAGTAAACAAAATAGCTCACCGCAATTTGCAAATTTTCCAGTATCTTTGCAATTTCTGTAAATACATTTTTGAAGTTTAGCGTATTTTTACATCAATGTGTAGTGAATAACATGATAAAATTAATTTGGCAAACTGTATACTTATAGAGATATGTTTTCTTTTCCAGTAAAAGTATCTGTCCCTGTATGCAGTTTGTTCAAACTTTCTTCCAAATTTGTAATGTTCAGGACAAATGAATTTGATAAAGGGAGATAATTCAAAACTTAACATTCTCAACGTACCATGACATAATGTGTGAAAGTTCCACTAAATCCCGAAGATGATTTTTAAGTTTTTCTAACACACAACTTATAAATAAAGGGAGGGTATTAAGAAGAAAACAATGTTAAGTTATGGTTCTTGTACACAATAACTTAATGTTCTCTTGTTTTGTATGCAGATTGAATAAATTCCCTTCAGCACTTTTTAGAGTTATAGCCAGGACAAATCAATTAGATAAAAGCTGATAAGTCGAAATTGAGTAAGGTAGTGCTAAGGTTCTTGTACACAGCAATTTCCGTTAATGTCATATATGTTTGTCATTGTATGCAGTTCCCTTCGCACGTTTACACCGAATGTCACTAAGGGTGATCAAAGTAGAAGATTTGTAAAAATCAAACAATGAATTGTCACCAACAGGACATTTTTCACAATCCACAGGGCAACACAGCATGTTTGTCAAAGTAAGTGAGGAGGACTATATGTGTATAAATGATAATAATAATAATATATATAGTTTTAAACTTTGTTAATTATAGGGTCTAATTTAATGGTCCAGGGGGTGGGATGGGGTTACCCCTTTGAAACTAGCCTAATGTGTTGGGAACCGATAAGTTGGTCTCTTTGATTATAACTTATTTGTGGGTCAGTATTTTATATACAACTTTAATTGGGACCCTTAAATAAACCAAATATATATCTTTAAGACACAATAAATAGTATTAGAAGACCCAATAAAGGGCAAAAAATAAGACCAAACAAATGAAAAACGACTCGGCAATTACGGAATGAATCTTACTTGGAGACCCAATTAGTTGTTAAAGATAGAGAGAGAGGGGGAGATATATATATATATATATATATATATATATATATATATATATATATATATATATATATATATATATATAAAAGAAAAACATCCAATGGGTTTCCTCTGTCTGTATTTCTGTCTACCTACCGGTTTCATATCATAATCATCAGGGCAGACATATAATTTTTTTTATATGTCTGCCCTGATGATTATGATATGAAACCGGTAGGTAGACAGAAATACAGATAGAGGAAATCCATTGGATGTTTTTCTTTTTTATTTATTATATACTTGTCCAGGAGTAACTTTTAATATTTTCATATATTTATATATGTATAAAACGACTCGGCAATTACGAAATGAATCTAATTTGGAGACCCAATTAGTTGTTAAAGATAGAGAGAGGGGGGGGGGAAGAGAGAGAGGGAGATATACATATATCCAAAATGTATTGTATATTACATAGTTTAACTGAGTAAAATTGCAAGTTTAAAATTTCAATCGGTTTCACCATTAATATGGATCGCATAATCTTATCTACATATGTACAGTAAAGTTGTGACTTGTGTCTGTGTTCATAATATTCTGGAAATCTATAATTGTTAATAGCCCTTTTTTAAAACTATCAATAACAGTCATAATTTCATTTTTGAACTAGTTTGAAAACTGATGAAAAACACATTTATTGTACTTAATGATATAAAAGGATAAAAGTAATTTCATGTACAAACAAAAAAGAAACTAAAGTTGGGCCCATGTGACCTTGACCTATGCACATGCCACATTGTTTGTAATAGTGAATACAAATTATTCAATTATACAAATTTATGTAAATATACATTCATGCATTTAAAGTTACAGACCAGACAAAATACCAAATGTATTATATCCAGGTGTGACCTTGCCCTTGAACTAGAAGTTTGGTCTTACATGGGACAAATTAATTTGCTATGGTGACTGTTAATGCCAAGTTTCTTGCATGTCAATTCATGCAAAGTAAACTTAATGACTTCAACAATATACTATGTTTGACTGGTAAGTGTGACCTTGAACTTGATACAGGGACCTGGGTATTGCATGCAACACATTATGGGGAACAGTTGTGCCACGTATTTTCAAAATCCTCCCGAGGATGGCACAATTATGAACCGGAGACGAAGTGTGACAGACGGAAGGACATACAGGTGAATTCAGCCCATTTCTATACCCCCTTTTTCTTCGGGCAAACCTTTTCAGATATACTGATTTGTATTGTTTCAGTACTGTTTGAACAGTTTAGTAATTATGTGAAAATCCGCCAATGAAATTTTATTAATCCCAGATGTGTTAAAGAAAGTAATGTTATACTGAAGTGAGGCACTTTTGAAGAAAAATACTAAATAATATATATATTATACTTCACTGACTGCTTGATTTGATAAAATTGATAATTATATATACATGTACCAGTTTTCTCTAAGTCTGTTGCATTAAGTCTCATTCAAGTATTAGCGTATTCATTAAAAGAACAACATCAGACGCAAAAAACATGGATATTCAATTCCTTCTAAATGTATTCCGCAGTAACAACTGGTAATAGAAACAATAAAGCTACATCTGTATGGTAACGTATGTTTTCAAGTGGCGTAGGAGAATATACCAACAAAATTGCAAGCCAGTGTATGTATTACGTACGTTTTTTATGAGCGATGATGTCGGCTGTATGTGGGAGCCGTTAAAACATGTAAATGTACTATTTTACTCATGAATACAGAAAAATATTGAGTATTGTCGAATAATTCATATAAACTTTCAGAAGTATTTAACTTTGTTTCTTTATGAGAACTCATTTAGGTTATATGACACAACATTTACTTGTTTTGACATAATTTAATTAAGTAACGTATGCACCAACAAGCTGCATCTGGCAAAAGAATGCACTTTTAAACAATTTCCATAAAAAATATTCAAAAGTCAATGACATTAGAAATGCTTGTTAACTAAGCACT
The DNA here is from genome assembly GCF_021730395.1 of Mercenaria mercenaria. Lineage (NCBI taxonomy): Eukaryota > Metazoa > Mollusca > Bivalvia > Venerida > Veneridae > Mercenaria > Mercenaria mercenaria. The sequence continues at coordinate 25,600 of NW_026462012.1, read as the reverse complement.
GAAAGTTAATGTTCATTTTGTAACTATCAAAAGTTTGGTCAATCTTAAGTGTTATAATGTAATGTAGATTTGGTAAAATAAATGGACACAAAACAAAACATGATACACTCAGTTGTAGACAGTCATTGCTCAAAGTTTGGAAAATTGTGGGAGAGGGCATTTTGTTTCAAAATCAAAATTATGTGAAAGTCACTTGTAATGAAATGTCACAAATATGATAAGGAATCGAATTATACCTGTAATGTGCAGCACATTTTTTTAAAAAGTAAATAATATAAGTATCGGTACGTACGTTACCGTGAGGGCATGCTGAAATTAAAAAAAAAAATTCTATAACAATGCTTAAGATATTTGTATTAAATAGTATACACATTATACAGACAAAGGGGATATACAAATATATAACTATCAAATATCATTTATTGTGCTGTACATGATAGATATTGATGATAAAGTAAGTTTCAAGGAGCTGATGTCGAACATTTGATTTGTGCAAAAATAAATACATAGTACAGAAAATATTATTCTCTGTGTTTATTGACTTTGATCACCTGCTTACATGTTGAACAATCCCTCAGACAAGAAGGTTACCGGAGACCTTTTGACAAACGTTTTATCACCAGATGCCAGTTACGATCAACTGATGCCAGTAACGTACCTACTATTAAAACGACTGAAAAGAAAGTAATGTTAAGATAAAATGCTTTTAGTAGTATGTCAGTTGCTAGTATAGTCTCTCTCTCTCTCTCTCTCTCTCTCTCTCTCTCTCTCTCTCTTATTTAAATGAATTGGATAATTTGCTGATATAAAAAATGGATAAACAATCTAACAACATATTATGATTCATCAGTGTCATTTATTATTTAACGATATGGTTCACATAACTTAATTCTTTAAAGGGAGATAATTTAAAACGTGACCGAGACAGACGCGTGATTTTATACAGTTCAGTTATTTAATGGCCTTTTTCATTGTGTGAAATTCAAACTTAAACGATTGGATCATTTTGGAGTTGTTCTTTGAAAAAGAAATGTTATATGTAAGTTTAATAAAGGGAGGTAACTCAAAAAAGTAAACTAGGTAATTTTATTGTACTTGTACAAAGCACTTTTACTGAATGCCTTAAACCTTTGTATGAAGTTTGAATAAATTCCATTCACCACTTTTGGATTGAGTGTTAATAGTATCTATAGACTGACATTGTCTCAACGTGAATAGATAAAGTGCATAACTTCTAAATGACTAAAAATTAGTTTCATAATACATTTAGGGTATAATTTTCCAGAAAACGTTTAGAGTACATTATCATTAAAATGAAAGCTTCACAGAAAAATCGCAAATCGTAATTTCATAGCATGACGTTTTGACCTCTCTAGTTTACATAAACATAGCTATATCTTTTGCAGTCAGCTATCAAAGTAACCGGGAAGGTTCAAGCTTCAACAAATACGTTGTCTTTGGGCATTAACATGCCAGATCTCATTGAATGATTTCTAGGGCACGTCTGTCACTTAAACCACCTGACTATGGTAAATCTTTGTAAGAAAGTTGCATTTCATTAAATGCACATTCGTTTCTTCAGATTTCCTTTCCAGACAATAATTTCTTACGTCGCCATATAATCTAGCATGTGGTTTGTCCCATTTAGTTATCTTAAGTTTGTGTTACGCGAAAACTTGTGAATGAGTTTAATCTTATAGTATGGTGATAGGTTTTCTTTTAATACTATGCTTTATATAGCAGTGACATGTTTCAATATCCTAGTGTTTTTTTTGTATTGACCGTTCCGTTGTAGTTTCTTAATACGATGGTTTTACTTTTATTAATGATTTTTATAAATGTAAATGATTGGTACATCCTTAAATACTCTGCTACTGGATTATTTTGGGTGGCTGCGCTTTTAATTTTTTCCTACTAGATCGTAGTCCATGTTTTCAAGATTCCTAAATCCCGTCATTATCTTTGCTAAATAAAAATATCATAGTCTAACGGTGTATCATTTATAGACCCCATCCTCCTTTATTTCAGGTCAAGGTAAATAAAAATCGACTGGACTAAGTAAATTTCATTATTATTCGACAGTCTCTATTTTTGAAAGTCTTAATCACCTCATCAGTACTACTCAGGTAACGAAATATTTAAAGTAGGGATCCAGTCCGACATATATTCTACGTGCATATCTCATGCTAATAATGGCTACTTTCTTGAACCGAATTATTAAAGAGTACTTCGTCCAAAAGCACGCGGTTTACACAAAAATAAATGTTTGAAGTTAAGTGCCACCGGACAAAACGATAATATTAAGAGTACATTCAAGTAGAGAAAATGAACAACATCAATTTATCAGATAAGTCAATGACTGATAAAGTAGTGCGAACAGTAAAATCACCGAAGACTAAGATGGAGTATCGTGATATAGTGGAGGGACAAAGGGAATATGGGGTAATGCAACAGAAAAGAGAAAATGATAACCAAAATGGAAACAAGAGAGACACGACAGAATCACACGTATTCAATTTTAGTTTCCATTCTATTCAAAAATACACGAGAATATGAAAATTGTACATATATCTATGGGAAGGAAAGACAGGTTTAAACACTGCGTATTTATGTTATTATTGTAAGAAAAGACAGGTCAAAATGAAAAGTGAAATTAATTGTATTAATTAATATGTGAAGAAAATAAGTTCTTTTGATGTATACCTTTCGCGAATCTAGGTGCTATAGTTAAATTCGTAATAAATACGTTTTGAAATTTTTTACATGTGTATGCAAATGTCACGACGAGGTTAAAAATACTGGAAAAATATCGGATACTTGAGAAAATGTATTCGTAGCAACATTTTTAATTATTATTGATTTTGAAAACTCAAGCAATAAATAAAACATTAGGCCTATAAATTATTTTTTTTTATGTAAATCATTTATCTGTCTATATATTTACAATGTTTGCTCGATTTTTGATCAGCTTTGGTATTTGAATTTTCTTTTATTATTCTTCAATTATTGTCTTTAAGATGTAGGCATAGTAAATACAGGTCCTTTCATTGAAACATTGCTAATTCTACCAGTCTACAACACCTATTCAAAATGTTACCGTTGATACTAGCAAAACTTTACTATCTTCACTATAAAACAATAAGCGATTTTTCATTTTATTATCGGTTTGTTAAACTGTCCTTGTTGTAAGATAGTATGATGTTGTATTTGAAATCAATTTTATTTTCCTCTCAATTGAGTAATTGCAAGGTAAGTTTTCTAATAGATAGCTCTGTTTGGAAGTGCATGCCTGAGGCAAGGGTCGTTATTCTTTGTGGTGTCAGCTTTGAATGAAATATTAAAACGATGCAATTCAATTTTAGATCAGAAAGCATTTATGGAAGATTATGGTATAAAGCTTAATCGGAAAGAACAGGAAAAGAAACTAATGAATAGTCTTGGTTATAGATTAATTGGTGCTTGCGAAATCAGCATTTTAAAAATATCCAATTCTCATTATTCATTAAAAACTTTTATCTTTATACATTTACTTCAAATGTTGAAAATACTTTATGTGTACACGAATTAATTGTGTACGAATATAAACCTAATGCATATTGTGTGAACACATTTGCATGATAATTATACGTTAAAATAAACTATATTTAAAAATTATTCATGTTTTCAAAAAGAAAGTGAGTTCCAGTATAACAATACTAAAAATACTTAATAAAAAAATCGGGAAAGATAGGGGATAGAGAAATAGGTCAAATGACATTTAGAAATACTTATGTGATTGATTATGCAATATTTTCGTTAAATGGCTATACTATACTGGATGACTTCAGTATTACTGGAATCGGTTATCTATAAGCATATGTGCATGTAGTTATAGAATGTGATATAAATATCTCATCCAACAAGTCATAAACTGTAAAAAAATGAACGGATCACCCGCATTGGATAATAGCTTAGCTGATGAGTTTGTTTCAAATGTACCAGATATAACAAGAATTGCAGTCTTAGGTTCATTGATATGTTCTTAATATAAAACATATAAACAATGGTTCAGTTAAATGTTATTGTCACTTAGGAAAGAGTTAATACTGTCATGCGATGTTAATCCACATAAAGATATGCAACTGACAAATGCTATTGATACGGAAAAGAAAAATATTAATCTAAGAGGAAGACATGATTGATATATTACGTTATGTTGTAGGCTGTACTGAACCAAAGATGCACCATGTCTATCTACAGCTAAAACATATCACTTTCGGTATGATAACTTCTGAAATTGATATTGTGCCTTGCAAAAGTGGCAATCAAGGGGCAGCGCATAAGATATTGTCGCAAAAAACTGAAAGCACAGTGCAAATGGTAAAAACAGGACTTCCATGACACATCCGTATTTCAATCATTATTTTATAAAGACAATTTTGCACATTTTCATGAGTATGAAGTTTTCAGAAATAAAATCTATAAAGTTTTACGCCATATATTAATACCAGAATAAATAGTATGCACCTCACTAATTAGCTCAGTATTAATGGACCAAAGAAAACATGAAAAAGAAAGAGAATTTCACGTTTATTTGTAACAACAACCTGCTTTCTGAATCTCCATCAAGGGTGGATTGCTACACGACAAAACGGGTTATGTACCATATAAACGTTAGTACTATAGAATCCGACATATTTACAGAGTAAAAAAAATGATATTTTGTTCCAGAACTACTTATCTGTAATACAGTTATGACGGGGAAAATATCTGTATTTGACAAACGATTAGTGTGTTTGTTTGCTTATTTTACGTTCTTTTTTCACGAGAAAATATACTTTTCAAGTCAGCTGAAGCTAGTTGTGAAGGGTTTCGGAAAGAAAATGATTTAAAAAAACTAAATCTCTGGATAACGATAATTGGTCAATACTGTTGGTTAGGAATTGGCAAAATTTGGAAATAGCAAAATTTGAAAAGATGGATTGATTAGTGTTGGTTCAGCTTATACAAAAGCTAGCCTTTAGTGTCTTGGAAAGGAAGGTTTGATAACTTGATATTAGGATGTTGAAGCATTTTATAGCTAAAATCTGAAAATGGAACTCTCACATATTCAAACTCATGGTGCTTTGACTTGAGATAGTTTACTGTTTGATTGTATGATTTCTGTGATACAACCAGGTCTTTGGTCAGTGTAGTTAGAGTGTAGCTCGTTTGCGAATGCTTATCTACACTATCTCGACTAACAAGTCGAATCTAAAATAAGTGATAAGTGATGCTCATACCGTGCACTAAATGTGTTCTCCTTACTGACACTTTAAGGGCGATATCATTGTTTAATCCATTTGTGTTCGTACAGTGGCACCTGCGAGTTTGTTCCCCGAGTTTGCGTGATAACGCGAGCAACTCGCGTGTTGAAGGCGAAACGTGAAACGAGTTGCACGGTTAGAAACGCGTGCATAAGGCATACAGACACTAAATAGAAAAATGGCGCGAAAAAAAATGGTAGTCGCATAATGGCGGATACAAATAGTCCTCAGTTTTTTCGCTGTGTAGAGCTATTTTCCTTATTTTCTTTGCATTTTTTTTTGGGTAAAATCACATGACAGATCTATGCTTGACATGAAGATAGCATTTTGATCATGAAATAACACCATGACAAAATTTTTCATGGAAACTTAGATCATACACCACCAGTATAATTAGGGGTCTCAGTTTTTAGCTGACTTTGCAGTTTGTGTGTTTGACTGAAATTATTTTTCTTGCATCAAACATGACCACCACTTTTCTTCTGATTTTTAGTTAGCACTGACAATATTCTTCAAGAAAATGTAAGTTACAGAAATTTAAAATGGGTCCTGATGTGTGCTGCGGTCATTAGAAATAGGTCAATTTTATATAGAATAAAGAACAGCAACTATTTAGTGTGTTATAACCTATATAAGATGACATTGGTAAAAAATGAAATCTGGCCAGATAATGGTGGAAATGGGCTAGTTTGATTAGAATTTGATAGAAAATTACAAAGTAATTGCAATTTTGTTGAAAATGAGGATAAAACCCAAAAATATCACATTTTCACTGTTTTGGGTGTATTTATTTCAAAAACTGCATATTCATAGGCTACTGACTGCTATTTTTTGTCCATCAGAGGTAAAAGTGAAGATATATAACAGTTTAAATGTGTAATTTGCATGCAGATCAGAGTAGAAAATGTCAAAACAGGGCAAAACAAGGCTGAATTTAGGGTAACTGCTTCAACATTATGTCGCGACAGCTATTTTTGACAAAATCTGACGCTTTGTCTTATGGTACTGAAAATGCCATAAAAACTTGGAAACAGTTGATATCAAGCTAAAACCTTGTATTTCTTCATGCATTTGGGTTTCTTGTACATTTCAAATCAAATTGGCACACTGTCAGAGAAAAAAGTTTTTCTTATAGGCATACAGACACTAAATAGAAAAATGACGCGAAGAAAAATGGTAGTCGCATAATGGCGGATACAAATAGTCCTCAGTTTTTTCGCTGTGTAGAGCTATTTTCCTTATTTTCTTTGCATTTTTTTGGTAAAATCACATGACAGATCTATGCTTGACATGAAGATAGCATTTTGATCATGAAATAACACCATGACAAAATTTTTCATGGAAACTTAGATCATTAACCACCAGTATAATTTGGGGTCTCATTTTTTAGCTGATTTTGCAGTTTGTGTGTTTGACTGAAATTATTTTTCTTGCATCAAACATGACCCCACTTTTCTTTTGATTTTTAGTTAGCACTGACAATATTCTTCAAGAAAATGTAAGTTACAGAAATTTTAAATGGGTCCTGATGTGTGCTGCGGTCATTGGAAATAGGTCAATTTTATATAGAATAAAGAACAATAACTATTTAGTGTGTTATAACCATAAACGAGAAATAGTTATTGCGCATGCTCAGCGTGCAGCGTGCGCTGCCGCGCAAATAAATGTTCTCATGCGCATGCCCAGCATGCCAAACCGAGAAGGTTAAATGCGCATGCCCAGCGTGCAAAACCGAGCAGTTTAAATGCGCATGCTCAGCGTGCAATGGATTTAAGTGTTTTAAAAAGTATATGGATTCATCGTCTTACGGTTCTAGTTTGAAAGATATATGATATTTCTTTCAAATTTTATTTTTGATTTGAAATTTAACTTTTTGATCATTTCAGTAAAGAATTATTTTGTAAACAGTATACCCGGAAAGTAGTGCAGACAGGATCTAGTAGATGTTGTCTATGTCATAAAAAGACGGCACGTCCATTCTACAGATAGAGGAGCAACTTGGACAGTAAAAATGTCCCCACATCTGATGTTCCTTAATATAACCAGATTTGTTTTTATTTAGTTGTTTCATGCCTTTGGATTACACAGATTAAATATTTTAGTTAACTATCGACAATTTTTTTGTTATTTCATTGATTTTACAAAGATAGCTGTAAATCAGCGACAGATAAGTTACACTGCAAATTTTCATTCAAAAGAATATATTAATATAACACATAACAATATTTGTGTCCGTTATTTACCTGTTCAGACTAAATACTCTGTATAGTTTAATAAGAAATGAAGTTATTTTTATATTATGATTGATAAAATAAATCAAATTGTATATTAAAAGTAACGTATTTTACACAAATATCAGTTGTCATAGAACGCACTTCATATTGGATTATGAAATAAGATGTATATCATAATGTAGATAAATGTACTTTAATTGATGAGGGAAACATACTATATGAACAATATAACTGTTGGTTCTTAGATATATCCTAAAATAAAGTCTTTTTGGTGAAAATAGTCTACCCATTTCATATAAACGTATCTGTCGCATTTTTAAATTGATTAATTGGCGTTACATTTGCTTTATATTTCATACATTTTGATATGATTCTATTTGAAAATTTAGAAATATAATACAAAATGTCTATGTTTTGTATAGAAAAACTTTAATTCGAACATCTAACATAAAAAATAGAAATTGTAACGTATCTGTTTTATTCAATGTTTATGATGTCTTATAAACTCCAGATATCAGTAATAAAACCGTAATCAACTATTTTCTAAAAGTTAAGTTAAGGTGATGATTATTCAAACCATTCAAACATTTTTACACTTTTATAGCATAGTCGTATAACGTATCTGTTGTTTGTAACGTATCTGTTTTTAATATGTTTTCTCGAGTGAAAAATATGAAATCTGGACTAAAAGTTAAATACTTTAACTCGGATACAAAGTTAAACACGTGTTCTACCACACTGTCCAGTAACATTTCTAGATAAATGCAATATAATTGTATGCTGAATGAAACACTTCGTAACGTATTCGTTATTTTATTTTCTACAATATGTTTATTTCGTTAATAAATAAATATTATTTTGATAATCATATCATTAAACATTCAAACTGTCAATAGTCGTTCCGGAACATGCATTACATACCTGAGTATTTCAAGTGAATAGATGTTGTAACGTATCTGTAGTCCAAATTGCCGACACAAAAGGTACGCGATCAATATACAAATGATTGACACATATTGAAAAGGGCGATGTTTTGTTCAAGATGTATATCATTAACTAATCATTTGAGCATAACAGTTTAGTAATTGTCCCGATATTTAAATTTCAGTACCGTGCAATTTAATTTAACCCTAGATCGCCGACATAGATTTTTAATCTCATTTGCATGTGTTAAACGTCTGAATTCGAAAATTAGTTATCTCTAGTGGACATTTCAGTGCGATTTTAGACAGTATAAAACATGCCTCCTTCATTTTGAAAGCAAAATAATGATAATACCAAAAAGTATAAAAAGTTGAACTGTGCCGACATGTTTAAACTGGAGTTGCTCCTCTATCTGTAGAATGGACGGGCAGTTCCACTGCATATCAAAGCGGCGACCCTGAAATTCTATATCGCAAAGAATTTGTATTCGCCTTCCATCAGTAAGTGTTGAAATGTACCTATAATAGTTACGCTTTATTTATTGAGCACCATGTACAGTATGATAAACACAAATGTAAAATATACTTCAGTGTATCTCTCATAATTTCGCGCATTTGAAAGATCTTTAATACAAGCACGCAAATGTAATTACAATCAAATTGACTAACAGTGGTGACTTCCCTTTAATAATTTTACACCATTTTCTGTCAACGAAGGTGTTGTCATCAATTGTTGAATATGAAATATTCATGTTGGTTTTACTAGTTCTACGGTAGGTACTGTACCTCATTTTACTTTTTCAATGTATGTATTCCATTTTTCATGATGCTAAGCCTCCTAATAGTAATACCAGTGCTAACAGGGGCGTAGATATTACTCTAAACAGCTAAAGTGTCAACACTGGTTTTACAGAACTTCACCCAGTAGAACGCACACAGTAATTAACAGATCATATTTATATCAGTATATTGCCTGTAAATTTATATATCTACACATCTTTTTATCAATATTTCGGTAAGTAAAATTGTTTACAGGGCTCCAAATAAGATGTGTATTAGTGTAAATTACGCTTTGTAATAATGCACAGGTGCTAGACACATAACCAAATATTTTACTTATACTATAAGTAAAATATTTGGTTATGTGTCTGGATGCTTTATGTAACATGAGCACAGTCAGCATTAATTCTCCCACATTGAACATACACACGCATTGAATGGTACTCTATAAACCTAGGTTAAACTATTTTTTACACTCAATGTCTGTGTATATCAAAAAGTTGGGAATTAATATTGATGGTACGGTAGTGTATTTTAAAGCGGTGTCGATTTATGCATTCTTTAAACCAACAGAACTGATCCCCCAAACATAGCTAAAGGTATATTGAATATTCTTTTTTATTCCGTAGCGAGTGTAAAGCCAAAGCAAGCCAAGGGAAAAAAAGAAGCAATTAACTTAACTGATGAATTGTAACTAAACTGCAAACGAATGCATGGGTGTTACACCCAATAAATATGTTATAAAACTGATTTCTGTTTTTTTCACATTTATAAATTTTCAAGAGTAAAATTACTTGTAGTCAATTTCAGATTTTACCAGTTTACTCATTCACAAAAAATATATTGAGAAAATACTCATTGGCCAAAAAAATTATCTGGAGCCCTGGTTTAGAAAAAAATCACAGTCAAATCAGCACCTTAAAACGCACATCTAGGGTTTATTTTTGATTACACCAGCACATACATTTGTGAAGTTTCAACTTCGAACACTGCGAATTTTGACTTTGGGGACATGTTTTCAAAGAACTATACAAGTGACGTACTTTAGGGTTATAATATACCCCAAAAATAGGTCGATAATTCGTTTCTCTGTCTTTCTTTCAATTCACCGGAAGAATATTTAAACGGGGAGAAAGTGTGTAGGCGGCCGGGTAGCTGAGTTGATAGAGCATCTGAAAGATGATCCCGAGGCTCTGGGTTCGAATCCCGGTCTGACTGCACTTATTACTAACCTCGTGACATGTATTAATAACCAGTGTTTAAAGGAATTGCTCTACTTAGTCTAGTAATAGTTATGACTAGTTGTCATAGAATTGTCATTACCGGTTGTTTTTGTAAATATTTCATCTATAACATTAGCTCTTCCTCATGTTTAAAGTATACTTAAATATGTAATTTTATCTGAAGAAAAGTCTAATTGAATAAAGAGAAAAAATCTCTCAGTGAAAAGGAATGAAAAATTCTGTTTTAAAGCCTTACTTGATTACAGGCTGATTAATAAAATCTATAACTCAGTGTAAGTTCTGTAACTACAATTTATGAGTACAGTAGATTTGTTTTGACTGAATATTAACATTTTGGTATTGACTAAAAAGGTTGTTATCAGCTTTGTAGGTTAAATGTATATTTGATGCATTTTTTTTTTTGTTACAGATGTGTGTGCAATTCCACATCTGAGCACTGTAAGGTCTGGCAGCAAAATAAAGATATATTCAAATAGATCTTGTGCTGTGTCTCACATCTGACATCATACTAGAAAAGGGTATAATCATATCTTTGTTACTATTGCTTATCATTGTTATAACTTACTGTAACTTCATATAAATATTGTCCAGCATACAAGCAAAGTAAAGTATGTGCAGGGGCAGGGACCGTTATACATAAGGACAAGGTCACCAAGGTGTTATATTTAGGTTATTTTTAAGGCTAAAATTTTTCGACAATCGTTGTTTTTCTGTCATATCTTTCTTACTGTTGCTTATATCTTACTGTAACTTCACATAAACATTTTCCAGCATACAAGCAAAATATGTGCAGGGGCTGGGCCGGTTTACACAAGGACAAGGTCACCAAGGTGTTATATTTAGGTTATTTTTAAGGCTTAAGTTTTTCGACAATCTTTGTTTTTCTGTCATATCTTTCTTACTATTGCTTATTTCTTACTCTAACTTCACATAAACATTGTCCAGCATACAAGCAAAATATGTGCAGGGGCTGGGCCGGTATACATAAGGACAAGGTCACCAAGGTGTTATACTTAGGTTATTTTTAAGTTTAAAGTTTTTCGGCAACCTTTGTTTTTCTGTCATATCTTTGTAACTTTTGCTTATATCTTACTGTAACTTCACATAATCATTGTCCAGCATAAAAGCAAAGTATGTGCAGGTGTTGGGCCAATTATACATAAGGTCAAGGTCACCAAGGTGTTATACTTAGGTTATTTTTAAGGTTAAATGTTTCGACAGCCTTTGTTTTACTGCCATATCTTTGTTACTGTTACTTATATCTTACTGTAACTTCACAAAACATATAGCATAGCACACAGCATACAAACAGCTGCGCCCTTATACCCAAAGTCAAGGTCACCAAGGTGTAATACTTAGATTATTTTTAAGGTTAAAGGTTTTCGGCAACTTTTGTATTTTCTGTCATATCTTTGTTACTGTAACTTATATCTTACTGTAATTTCATATTAACATTGTCCAGCATACAAACAAAGACTGTGCAGGGGCTGGTCCCATTATACCCAAGGTCAAGGTCAAAAGTTGTTATACATGGAATTATTTTCATGTAATTTTTTTTCAAAAGCTTCGTTTATAGACATATCTTTAGTTGCTTGAAATTAAAAATATTTTTTTATTATTATCATCTGCATGTGTAGTTACATTCCTCATAACTCTGATTGTATTTTACAGAATTATGCCCCTTTCATTCTTAAAGAGTTTTGGCAGTCTTCGCTCTGTGGATATAACGTTACTACAACATAATATAAAGATTTGAAACTTAAGATGTATCTTCATCATCATCATCTGCATGTTTGGTAACAATCCCCATCACTCTAATTCGTATTTATGACTAAATTATGCCCCTTTCATACTTTAATTTTTTGACAAATTTTGTTTTCTGGGCATAACTTTGGTACTTTATAAGATATTATTATACCTCACATAAATGTCAAATGCAAATTTCCAATTAGTTTAACTTGAATAATATATCATATTCCCAAATGATTTTATATCACATGCGCAAAATCGTTATTTTCAATTTCTGCGCAGGTGATATGATCAATAATTTCATATCACCCGCTTATATAATTATACGTTAGGATTAAATTACCCTTTTCTGGTGCTCTGGCATGTGCGAACACGGCCGAATTTTCTTTTTTATGCTACGTGCAAAATATTTCGAAAACAATTTTTCATCAAATATTGAATCGAAACTACCACAATAAGTTTGGAAATGATCTACATACCAAGAAATCTAAGTCAATTTGTTGGCTTATTGACGAAATTGTCTCCCTTGAAAACAGCTTATCGAGTATATCGATTAGCCAGTATCGGTCAATTTAGGACTATTGAAATATAGAAGGGAAAAAACTTTAACACATCAAATGACATCAAAAGCATTAACTGACAATATTTATTAAGTTATTGAAGTAATCTGCAATATTTGCACTTTCTTTCAATATAATTTTTAATAAGATAAGATATGATCTTCTTGCTTCCCTAAGCGTTTGAAATAAATAACTATTTTTGATTCCGAGTTCTACTGATTTCTCTGGGAAACGACAGATTTTAAGCTTTCCATTGTGTTTTTAAATGATATATTCTCATATTTATACTCATCTCACAACATTTATTAAGTTATTGAAGTAAACTAGAAAAGTTATATTTTCTTTCAATGAGTTTATCTTTAGGTTATTTTTATGTCTTCTTGCTTCCCTAAACGTTTGAATATCACAGATTTTACTAATTTGGAAAATTTTGCCCGTCTTAGTACACGTGTACTGATGACACCGGATAAACAGGTACAAGTCTCTGAATTAGATATCTAATTCCGTGTTTAATGTCATTACTTTGTGAGATTAAATAAAAAATGTTATTTTGAATTACATGTTTAAATATAAAATAATTTAATGTTAATCAATTTAATACTAATTTTCTCCAAATCTACTAGAATTATGCATTGCATTAAAACGTAACATTCATAGCATGAAGCTGATTAGCATACAGAACTACATGAATATTGTACGTGTAAAAAGAACACATGGACATTGAAAGTAATATTTAGTTAAAAACATACATTTGCAGTTTACTCTTTTTTCGAGTTCCCTCTTTTTCATATACTTCATTTAAAATTAATGGGAAAATATGAAAACATATTATTCGGCTGCAGTTATTGTAATTATTACATATCTGTACATGATAAAATCCAATCAAGTATCACTTTCGCATTGACATATAAAATGCTGACATCTCGTATTTCTGTATATTATGGTAATTAATTGGATTAGTGTCTGATTGTCTGACATGCCCCGCGGCTAGGGACAATTCTCACGGCTCTTGCCTTAACACCTTTATCTTAAAATCTAAATTATGGATATGAAGTTATAAATTTTATAATTCATATTACTGTTCAAAATCGAAATTTACATCATTGTAAAGTAATATGCATTTATAGGCCACGGATCCATAATATAAAAAAAAATAAATTGAAAAGACACTTTTTTCAAGGAGGCCCGAAAAACACATATATTTTGCCCTATATGAAAAATACATATATAGAAAATACGCTGAGTACTGGGAATAACATGCTTCCCGACAATTTTGAAACAAAGAGCTAAAAAATTGTATTTTATACTTTTTGCTTTGAAACAAATACCACATTATCACTCCAAATCACCATTTTGAAGAAATTGCAAATATTATGCATATCAGATATATACATGTGCGTTGATCTAATTCCGTGTTTGTAAAATTAAACAAAAAAAATAAATTTTAAAGTACATGTTTGAATAAAAATCTGTGAATTTTAAAAAAAATATATTTTTTTAATTCATTAACTTTAAATTAATGATTCACATATATTTTTGTCCTTAAAAGATATAATCAAAAGATTAAATACGTATCTAAAAGTTACGCTGAGTAATGAGAATAACCTTCCCGACTCTCAATTTTGAAACAAAAACCCAATTATCGTTCAAAATCACCAATTTGAAGAAATTACAATGTTATGTATTCTGCAAATAGCCTCGGGCAGGGTATAAACTCCGCTTGTTTAAAGTTTCATTCCATGATCATGTCGATCCAATACCCCTAATTAACAAAACCAGTTTAGTGTGTCAAGATTATCAAGATAGTTAAAATGGTATAAAGGGAAGCAATCAAATTTAAACAATTTGGCTTAATAATCAAGGGACAATACTCTTCAAAACACGGTCTCATTTCTGGACATGAATAAGAAAATGAGTGCTCACACTTATATGTTTCATTTAGAAAAACGAAAGTAATCACCGTTTTTCGAATGCTACTGATTGACGCAATGTTGAAATATTAAAATAAATATAAGGGTCAGCGATATGTAAACGTCTCGACTAAATCTATCAAAAAAGTTTTATTACACAGCAAAGTCGCCACAAATTATGAGTGCTGACAAGTAAAGACTCTTTAATTCTGTCTTCATTATTTGGTTAGTTATTACCTATTAATGTTAAATAAATTATTATGTTGATTATCCAGTAAATGCTTTGACCCTTATAAGCTTTCGGTATAATAAAATAAATATTGCATTCCTGAGAGGGTGATATGAAAAAAGTTCACCCCTCGAAATATGAATATAGACCTTATAGAAACTAAAGATGTATCTTTATCATCATCATCTGCATGTGTGGCAACAATCCCCATAACTCTGATTCGTATTTTTTACCAAATTATGCCCCTTTCATACTTTAATTTGTTGACAAATTTTGTTT
Organism: Mercenaria mercenaria; assembly: GCF_021730395.1. NCBI lineage: Eukaryota > Metazoa > Mollusca > Bivalvia > Venerida > Veneridae > Mercenaria > Mercenaria mercenaria. The sequence goes on along the minus strand of NW_026462012.1, from coordinate 10,407 downwards.
TCTGGGCATAACTTTGGTACTTTATAAGATAATGACTTGAAACTCAAAATATATCTTTACCATCGTCATATGCATGTCTGGTAACAATCCAAATAAGTCTTATTTGTGTTCTTGACAGAATTATGCCCCTTAGTGTATCTTCCTTTTAAAGTAGATGTCTCTTATTGAGATATATATTCATTTTACTGTCAAATCGCTGAATAGTGGAGCGCGCTATCTTACGGACAGTTCTTGTTTAAAATTCTATTTTAAATGTAATACTTGGTCACAAGGAAAATCTAATTAGGTCAAATTTTGCTTCAGTGGAGCGACTAAGGCCCACTTGGGCCACTTGTTTTCTGAAGTCTTATTATAAAACTTACTGAATGATTTTCCAGTCAATAGTCTAAACTGTGATCTTTCAGTGCAGACCTCGGGCAAAACTTTTGACTGTATATCCTGCAAGTTATGCAATAAGTGTATATTATTAGGACTCCTTATAATAGTTAATGTTGTCTGCTGTGTTAATAGTTGTGCACAACTCAAATAAGTCATTAACTGACAGCCATATATTCAGAGTTGAAATCGTTTGGAACTGAGGATTTTTTATTCGGACATTTAACCACAATATATGTTAGAAACGTCTTTGAATTATTTTGAAATTTATTTTATGCTATCCAGGACATAGATTTTACAACACTAAAGCAAATATACGTGAATGATGTAGTTCGGAATTTCAGTTTTGGAAATAGTCAACTCATTAAAACAACTAAGCAAATGTGACTGAGGCCATTTAGGTTTCGGGGTTACAGACAATTAGAACAATAACTATCGGTAATTTCATTACGTCAGTACCCAATGGTATCTAAAAAAAAATGGCATATAACAAATGGTACTTTCATTTTCTTTAAATATGCTAGTTTTCCTGTGTTCTAATATAGTTTTACCTTTAACCCTGCTAAATTTCTAAATGGACTAGTCTGTCATAAAGTTTGGGCAGTGTCATTTATTATTAGAAGGGTGTTCTCTGTTCACTCAAAGTTTACTGACCGAATAGCAAATAATGCAGGCCATGATCGGCCCGCACATCTTGGCCTGCACTGGTCGCAAAGGCAGAATAACTTGCCGCCAAAAAAGTACAGCCCGCTTAGCTCAGTAGGTAAGAGCGTTGGTCTACGGATCGCGGGGTCGCGAGTTCGATCCTCGGGCGGGGCGTATGTTCTCCGTGACTATTTGATAAACTACATTGTGTCTGAAATCATTTGTCCTCCACCTCTGATTCATGTGGTGAAGTTGGCAGTTACTTGCGGAGAACAGGTTTGTACTGGTACAGAATCCAGTAACACTGGCTAGGTTAACTGCCCGCCGTTACATGACTGAAATACTGTTAAAAAACGGCGTTAAACCCAAAAAAAAACAAACAAACAAAACAAAAAAGTACATCATTTAGCTACGGCGTAGCCAAGGGTGGTTCGACTGGTACGGCCGCATTGAACTTTTTTCCGGCTAAGTTTTTACTGATAAGATAAAGATACGTTTTCATGCCAGTTGTACATTTATGTGTAATTACAATTTGCCACTTTTTATTTATATGTAATATGTCAGACAGTCGGTACACATTTCGGAAAGAAATCCAAAATATCTTAAGATTTCTATAAGTTTACGAAGCTGTAACTCGAACTCCAAAATGACAAGTGTGCGTTATTAGCTCCGCTATTCAAATAAAAGGTATACAACTTATATAGGGACAAAACATATTTTTTTCTGAAAGTTCAAGGTTTACGCCTTTGATATTTAGTATGTAGCATTTCCTAGGGGATCTCTAACAAGATTGTTCAAATTATGCCCCTGGGTGAAAAGAGGACACACGCAGGGGTCACTTGTTACATGAGTTATATAGGAATAGATACTTCAAAAATTATCAGATCATATTTCCTACACTGTTTAATTATAATTACCTGATGACCCCGAGCTATAAGGGGTCACTTGACTGTGACCTTGACTTACTGACCTACTTCCTTGTTTTTTAAGATGCAGTCTTGAAATTTGGATGACATGTACAGTTTTGCACACTGATCTTGAAACTGATTTTTAGTGACCATGAATGTGACTTACTGACCTACATTCTAATTCTTTAGCATCAGTTTGCCATTTATACATGTGGCTCATATTACTTAGGTGAGCGATTCAGAGTCATATGACCATGTTGTTTTGTAAAAAGATATTTAAATAATTCGTCCTATAACTGATTCTATTTTCTCGTGTAAGTTTGTATTCTACTTTATTTATTTTTCTATTACTCATTTCCATAGGCATGTCATACAGATACAATGTTTACGACATTATTGTTCTTTTTACAGGTCATGTAAACGTAACAAAAAGGCACGCGAATGGACATCAAAATGTTGACACAGATCGGTATTTGAGACTTAAATCTTCAGGATATAACTTCATAAAACTGGCGGATAAATCAAACTGCGAAGTTCTTTCAAATGGCGAGTAAAACAGCTGTGTCTCTTCGTAGGAACGATGATACAGTATTTACGTATGCATTCAAATGATGCTGTTCAAGGTAACAAGAAGAAGTTAACATTTGGCAGTGTGAGAAAGGAAATTTACTTCTGCATGACGGGAAAATGATGTTTGCATGCATATTTTATCGGAGGCAGCTGCAAAACCACCAACAGGAAACTCTTTTTGATATTATGTTGTGAGAGACTGTTTGACGGTTTTCGGCCCGCTTGGCGAGACGGTATTGCGATAGGTTTATACGAAAATCTGCGATAAAGTCCGGAAATCTCGCTTGTGGTGAGAAGAAACTCGAATATGATGTTCCCGCTAAGGAAAAAAATCTTGCGCCGAACCAGAAGCTGTGTGAATACATCCCCGAGAAAAAAGTCACTGCGTCGGGCCAGCTGCAGTTTTTTACCATCATCTGAAGATAGTATCTTTCAGGAATAAAGTATTTTCGCTGGACCAGCTACTCTGCCTAACTGTGACCTCTTTTTCTCTGTCTCTCCTTCCGGTGGTGCTCAAACTCCGGAGCTCTCGATCCATAGGCGGACGCCCTACGACTGAGCAATCATGGCACACGATTCCGTTAACAGTGCTATGATTGTGTCTAATTGTAGAGCGATGTTTAAAAACGTTAAAATAATTATTTACGACGTTAAGTCAGCAACGGCCGCATACTAGCGTTTTTATAAAGCTAAGCTTGTTTACATTAAATGCATTTACAATTAATGTGCGAAGCCACTGCTGCAGACGACCATTTATATTGGAAGCGAGACGAGAACAGACGAATACAAAAATATCACTTCGCGCTAAGGTAACCACAGAGACAGTTTGCTCAGGTATTGACTCACTAAATACTCTTTATGAAATAGGGGGACTTTGAGCTGCTGCAGCGCGCGCTGAACAATGCACACACCGCGGGCCGTTTGAAAGGTCTGTGACTTGGTTATTTTTTCTTGAGGAATGTTGTCAGTGCAGTATACAAATTGAAAGAATGACTTATTTTCCGTGACAGGTTCTGTTTTTATGACGAAAATGCTACCAACATATCAAGGATATCTGTTAAATAATTTGAGCCAAAAAGAATGCATCACAAGAAAGGAATGTATTTCTACAGAGCCAAAACTGCGAACTATTAAAATCCGTTATTTTTTGTCATTTTTTCGCGCCATTTTCCTATTTGTTGATGTCTGTATACTACTGAATTGCAATTTTGCACTTTTGAAACAAATATTTTTAAATGCAGAATTTAATTGAATCCTGATTTTTGAAAAAGAAGGACATCAGCATTTAAACTGATAAGATCTCGTATGCTTGATTTTATTGTAAGACCGATTCGGCCTTAATTTGTTCGAAAATTGTAGTAGATTGACAGTTTTTCATACTTCAACAGTGTTTTCTGTTATGTAATGACGGACAGTTTACCAAACCAGTGTTCATTTATTTTGTACCTGTACAAACTTGTTCTCCGCAAGTAACTGCCAACTTCCCCACAGGAATCAGAGGTAGAGGACAATGATTTCAGGTACATTGTCTTATATCAAATCGTCACAGAGAACATACGCCTCGCCCGGGAATCGAACTCACGACCCTGCGGTACGTAGATCGGCCCATTTCTTAAGCTTAGCGGGCGGACTGAAACAAGTACTAAATAACCCTGGATTCTACAAATGGTTTGATTGTTGCAGCTATTTTTATGCCCCCGAAGGGAGGCATATTAGTTTTCAACTGTCCGTCCGTTAGTTCGTTCGTTCGTTCGTTCGTTAGTCACAACGTTAACTTTTTGCATAAGGCACTTTACTCGCGAAACCACTGCACCCATGACCTTCAAAATTCACAATGCTGATAGTACTTATTGAGTACACCACCCCTACTGACTTTTTGGTCACCAGGTCAAAGGTCAAGGTCACAGGGGCCAAAGTTAACTTTTTGCATGAAGGCATTTTACTCACGAACCACTGCACTCAGGACCTTCAAACTTCACATGCTGATAGTACTTTCTGAGTACACCACCCCTACTGACCTTGGGGTCACCAGATCAAAGATCAAGGTCACAGGGGCCAACGTTAACTTTTTGCATGAAGGCACTTTACTCACGAACCACTGCACCCAGGACCTTTAAACTTCACGTGCTGATAGTACTTATTGAGTATACCACACCTACTGACTTTGGGGTCACCAGGTCAAAGGTCAAGGTCACAGGGGCCAATGTTAACTTTTTGCATGAAGGCACTTTACTCGCGAACCACTGCACCCAGGACCTTCAAACTTTACATGCTGATAGTACTTTATGAGTACACCAACCCTACTGACTTTGGGGTCACCAGGTCAAAGGTGAAGGTCACAGGGGCCAACGTTAACTTTTTGCATGAAGGCACTTTACTCGCGAACCATTTCACCCAGGACCTTCAAACTTCACATGCTGATAGTACTTATTGAGTACACCACCCCTACTGACTTTGGGGACACCAGGTCAAAGGTCAAGGTGTTGTGGGGGCATTTGTCACCATTAGTGACAGCTCTTGTTTATCCACTGAATGACCGATATTACTGCACAAGACCAATTATTACTTGGTTTTTAGCTCACCTGTCACAAAGTGACAAGGTGAGCTTTAGTGATCACCCTTCGTCCGTCGTCAGTCCGTGCGTCTCGTGCATCCGTGCGTCAACAATTCTGCACGATAGAGGTTTCATTAATGATTTTATTTTAACCAAACTTGCACATAACTTGAATCACCATAAGATCTTGATTCCTTTCTTGAACTGGCCAAATCCTATTATGAGTTCAGAGTTATGGCCCCTGAAATGGACCAGAATTAGCTTTTTTGACCTTGTCTGCACAATAGCAGCTTCTTTTATGATTTGAATTTAATCAAGCTTGTACACAACTCGTGTCACCATAAGATTTCGGGTTCTTTCTTTAACTGGCCAGATCCCATCTTGGGTTCGAGAGTTATGGCCCTTGAAAGGGCCAAAATTAGCTATTTTGATCTGTCTGCTGAATAGCAGCTTCATTTATGATTTGACTTTAACTAAACTTGCGCACAACTTGTATCACCACAAGATCTTGGCTCCTTTCTTGAACTGGCCAGATTCCATCATGGGTACTAGAGTAATGGTCCCTGATAGGGCCAAAAATAAGCTATTTTGACCTTGTCTGCACAATAGCAACTTCATTTATGATTTGACTTTAACTAAACTTGCACACAACTTGTATCACCACAAGATCTTGGTTCCTTTCTTGAACTGGGCAGATTACATCATGGGTTCTAGAGTTATGGCCCCTCAAAGGTCCAAAATTGGCTATGTTGGCCTTTGCAACCATATAGAGATTTCATTTATGGTTTGACTTGATACGAACTTCCAAATTATCTTCAACAACAATAAATCTTGGATTCCATGAGTTATTTAATATCTGATTTCCTCCCCTGATTGTAATCAAAATGGATTTATATCAGTAAGTACTTATAGGACTTTTTTGAAATTTCATTATTGTCATTAGTTGGACTGAGACAATCAGGGTAGGTAACTATGGACTGATTTCAAATTACCTCCCTTTTTTTGAAATTAAAATGGATATATCTTCGTAACCAACGAAGATACCGATCTGAAATTGCATTTATGTCAACAGATGGCCTTGGACAATCAGTGAAGATACATGTTGACTGAATTTATGACAAATTACCTCCCTTTATTTTTTATCTAAATGAATACACCTTAGCATCTTCAAATGAGATTTGTTTGAAACGTTATTTATGTCTTTCATGGTAAGAAATAGTCGTATTAGGTAACTCTTGATAGAACATTTATCGATATGAATACTTTACTAATATATTGCTGTATAGGCTGGTACTCTGTATCTTATACATGCATATACCAATGCATCATTACCTCCCCTGATTTTAATAAAAATGGATGTTGATAGATTTCATTATTGTTTTTAGTTTGACTGAGGCAACCAGGGTAGATAGTATGGACTGATTTTATGTCAAATTACCTCCCTTTGTTTCAAATTAAAATGGTTGTATCTCGGTAACCAATGAAGACACTGATTTAAAATGTTATTTGTGCCATCAAATGGACTCGGACAATGAGGATAGATAACTTTTGACTGAATTTATGACAAATTACCACCCTTTATTTTATGTGGACGAGTATATAAGTATGTAAGGAATGTTAGTACAAAAATGCAGCATTTGAGCCTAGGACCCTCTATGTCAAAACTTTATCATATCATTTTGAGCAGTGGTACTCCGATGAGCGGTACAGAACCATCATGGTCCTCTGGTTTATTTTTGTAATTGAAAAACGCACCACGTAGAGGTTGCTTATTACGAAAATGATATTTTTGTTTTAAAACTTAATTACTTTAAAATATTTTGTGTTTTTAGGATAGATGATACATCGGTTTTTATCACATGACGTGTTTAAAACATGTAAAGGTAGCTGTTCCTGTTTAATTTTGCTTCTTACTGTATTTTCTTTCGATATAATAATATTTTATAGTATCAATAAAGTTGATTTATTTCATGTTGAGATTTTAAATATTTTTATCGCTTTGTCTGTCTGTTCGACCTTTACTCACATTTTGCTACTGATGCATTACCAACTTTTAGAAACATCTCTAAACCGATAAAGCGGGACAGCTCTATCTATCACGAAATCAATAATCCAATATCAGCGCTACCAGATGCATTCGTCGATTTCCGTATTTATTGTTGTTGTTGTAGTAACACGGGGATGGCGGTCGATAATTAACAGCTTTGGTCATTTTCTGATGCATTTTCTGGCGGGCGGTTAGCGAAACGATATACTTGAATGAAGTTTTAATAATATTAAAGTGTCGAAAATTTATATTATACTTTATCAGTTGTCAAATAAAAGTAATATTTAAGAATACGAATATGTTATTTAGAAATCGTTACATTTTATACATCAAACACATAAATTTACGTTCTTTTCAAATACATGAAACATCATGTTAAACATATATCTATGTACAAAAAAAAAAATATTTACGCACAAGAAACTGTCTGTAAATAAAATAAATATTCAAGAATATGAATAGGCCATCTAAAGTATTTTAAAAGCGTAACTTTTTTTTAAAAAATCTAACACATAAATTTACGATTAGTGTAGATGATGATCAGCCTGCTCATCCGTGCAGACTGATCATGATCTGCACTGTTTGCCATTCAGCCAGTAACTTTTTGGTATGCACCTCTTTTCATAATTTATAGTATTGTCCAAATTGAAAGATAGACAAGTTTAAAATAGAAATTTAGCATGGTAAGGATTAATTTTCTTATATCGTGCTTAAATAGAAATATCATATCTGCGTGACTTGAATAAGTACTGCTGACAAATACTACTACCATAGTATATTTTAACTATAAATACATTGAAAAAATCAACATTAAATAACAATAACTTAAGCAATAGCTCAATTTTAGAATAGCAGACTTAACTAAGTAATTACTTAAGATTTTTTCATGAAATTTGGGCCAGGATCTTTACTTAGTAAATATTTACGGAACAAATCTATTAACGATTAATGGTATAATCTAAATTCATAGATAGACAAGTATAATATATTTCTGTGAATTCTAAATGTCTTACTGTCATACGATTAATAAAATAAGGGTAAAAATCATAAAAATAACATAAAATAAGAAAAGACAGAAGAAAGTGAAATATATACATATCAACTCAAAAACCATAAAAATACCTAATAGTATCACTTGAAGTAATTGGGGTAACGTAGTTTTATGACCCGATTAGAAACAACACTGACCGGATATTGTTTACCCCTAAGCAATATTGTAATACACAATAAATATCAAAAGGGTAATTTTAAAACATTTACAATTAAATTATATAATGCTAAATGTGTGCACTTTTTGGACTAAAAGAAATAATAGATAACGCAATTTTTAAACGAATAATTAAAAAATGTATCAAAATTATGCATTAATTTAAGAATACAGAATAAAATATTGCTTATATAGGCAAATTTATCGGTTTTCCGACAGATCGATGTTACAAAAAGTTCGTAATGTACAGCCAACGGGAGACAATCAAAATCCCCTTGATCAAAATCCCGACACTCATTGAAACTAAAGATGCACATAGATATCGTTGAGACGAAGTGCATCTTACAAGAACCTGTTGTCTGTGTTGAAGAGTATTCGGATTATTTCCATTTATGTAGCTAATATTTTCTTGTCCAAAAGTACTAAGAACATCCCGGACAGTTTAACTTACATGAGATGCAGAGCAGTACACAACAGTTACTACGTTGAATGCATTTAAAATTATCTCCATTTTATACTTAATTCTTCCCGGTCCAATGCCTCATTTTCTAAAATGGTAATAAGTTGAAATCGTGATGAGACAAGTAAATTGCAAGAGAATCTTTCCTCAATTTAGGTCATATCTGAAACTGTTTTCATTTTGTCCTCTGCCAAAAGCGGAAGAATATAGTTTTTGTGTTGCCCGTCCGGCTGTCAGTCTGGGTGTTTATAATGCGGATTGTATTTAAGCTAGAATCGCCACATTTTACATCACGTATTATCCCACTTGACCCGGTAACTGCAGTTTTTGCCCTTGATTTGTTTAATTAACATGAAAATAGTATTCAAGTTAAAATCACCAGATGTCATATAGTGATAATTTAGCATAGTGCAACTACACATTGGCTGATCATGATGTGTGTGCAGGGGCGGGGGTGGTGGGCTCTGTGGCCGAGTGGTTCGTGTCGTTGGCGTCAAAAAATGATGCGTGTGCGTTACAATTTGTATGCTATTTCTAGGGTACGCCCCCTCGGAAAGAGATAGATATATCTCAAGTGGTGCAACCCGACGTACATATCATCTGATTGAGCCTTCTCTTTTGTCACAATATCATCTTCGAAGTCTGTAAATTCTAATGAAATCTCAAAGGAAAATGAAAACTATATAATCGAACCTTCGTTACTGGAGAAATTTCTCGTTCTGCTGCCAAATACGGCCAAATACACAGAACTTTGAATAGCAATTTAGATGGAAAAGCAAATGGTAGAATTTGCTGTGGCCGAATTATTACGGTTCCCCTCCCATTTTTTATATCAAACGAAATATACATTAATCTGTATTGCAGAAATAGGTCTACAACTGTTTGAAAATTTTAGGAAATATATAAGTCAGATGTGTAATACGTTTATATGTTTATAAGCCAGTAAAGCTTTTCATTCCCCCGCGTTTTACTAATGTTTGAACGTAATTTCCGATTTGATAGTAAAACTTGAAAACTTGATAAAACTTGATAAATATGTTAAACACACTGAAACACATTTTTGTTGAAGTTTAATGAATGCTTTTTCCAGCCCTCGGGCAATATTTTTCCACTTTTTTTACCGACAAGCGCTCCATCAAGTTTCTAATTGCATCAGGTCAGAAATAAATTTCCTTCAAGTTACGAGTTCAGTACAGGAAAATATACCGTTGTACTTTAGACCAGTTAATAGCATAAACTGTGGGCCGACGACTTAAATAAGGTGATATTTTATAAAAATTTATCCCTACACGAGAATGAAAAGGGTCCCCATAATACGAACACACAGTCAAAATATATTTGGTCCGTTTTGACATGACTTATCGCAGAATTTTCCATTCTTTCACATAATTCATTCCTTTCCCCAAATATATGACAGAGTGCACCCGCATGAACACTACAGTTTAATTACAAACAAAAATATTATTTAATTGATACATAGACTAAGTGCGTTTATTTTATTAGAAGGGTTCGATTTTAACTGCATGAAGATAGTTTTAAACAGCTGGCCGTATCGGAAAAGTTTTATTCAATTTACCCCAATATTTGCAATATAGAGATATTGCCCGAAGCTATTCGAGACAAAAATGTACTAATTGTGAG
>NW_026462011.1:0-65608 GCF_021730395.1 Mercenaria mercenaria | reverse complement strand
CTGTTATGAGTATTTTATGTGTTTATTAGTGTCTGATTACAAATGCCTAAAAATGGATAAACATACTGTAATGAAAAGTTTCTACAGTCTACGGTCAAAAAGATATGAAATTTTGGTTTGCATTGCTTTATTCATTATACTGAAATATACAAGGAAAGGAACAATATCTATTGTTTACAGACCAATTATTGAATCAGATATATATGACTTTGGAATGAATGAAGAAGAACACATGTCATATAATACTAAAGGCATTAGTGATAATAAAAACAGTGTAAATGGTAGCACGTATCGTGACATTAACAATGAAGTTCTTAATTTAGCAAGAAAAATTACATCATTTAATAAGACAGTTTTAGTTAGCGTAATAAATGACGCATATTTACCATTTGCTTATAGCTGGCTTTGTAACACCAAGGACATGGACATTCATAAATCTGTATTAGTTATTACAACGGATAATGAATCTAAAATTAAGCTCAATAGAGACTGGCCTGATGTGTCAGTCTTCCATTTACGACTTCAAATACCCAAAGGTGATCAGAAATATAGTCACGTTGGTTATGTCAAAATTATGATTCGTAGAACAGAAATAATTTTGTCTTTATTACAGGCAGATATTGATATGCTTTTACTAGAATTTGACTACGTTTGGTTTTCAAACCCAATACCTGGCTTACAAAAGCGATCTGGTGTTGATATGTTGGTGAATCCAGTTTCTAATACCGGAGGAACTATTTTCAATGGAGGATTACTTTATCTTTTTGCAACAAACCGTACTAAAGCCCTCTGGTCAAAACTAACAGAAATGATGCGGAAGCTTGAACGAGATATAAAGGATAAACCAGATAACAAGTCAATTTCCGAAGGGTATAATGACCAGACATTCCTATCTCAGTTAATTCGTGCAAGGTTAGTTCAGCAAAACAGTTTAAAATAACATTTCATTATGAAACGGCAAATATATTACACAAATTACCTGTGATATTTACATAGAAAATCCTTACAGAAAGGTTTAATAGACTATAGTCAAAACATTAGAAAAAAAACTTTATACATATATAGAAGTATAAGCTTTTCACAATGGTATGTATAATAAAGTATTTATAAGCTTGAAAACAACAAGAAAAAAAGAAACTTCGTCAAATTGTACTTGTCAATTCGTTTTCGAACTGGCGAAGTTACTATTGTGTTCAATATGTTACTGAATCTGTTATTCATATGTTTGTTTATATTGGTTTTTAATGTCTTCTTTCATGGCTGTTGTTTTGTAAATGCTCATATCTTAGAAAAATTAATAGGGTTATCCCAAATGGGAGCCCGAAAAAAATAAAAGACAAATGAACAACTTTAAAATTAATTTCTGAGACATAGGGCAAATAGTCCTTATTAATGACCAAGGAGCCAGTCAGTAGATATATACTATGACCAGTTTTTGTTTCGCAAATTCCTTGTGGGATGGGGAACTGTGAAAAGTTATTTTTGATGGCACAAAATAAGATATAAAAGTAGTATTATATTATATATCATTAATACATGCGCCTCTGTAGAGATAGAGGATTGTCAAATGCTTGTTTCATTTATATTTAGTTGATGGCTAAAAAGTCATGTAGTTTTGTAAAATGTACATACTTATATTGAGGGAGACATTCCAAAAAATGAATTTTCTTCACTGCTTTTTTAGTGCATATCAAGTATACTTAAAAATATGTAAAAATCCAACAAAACTTTAGAATTTATTGTTGAAGAATATGGAGCCTGAAGGACTTCGATTTCCTTTCTGTAGTTTCACTTACTTGTATAATGATATCTGTGTGTCTCTCTCTTTACTCCAGGTATGCAAACATTACTACACAACTACTGACCCTAGATGTTTACGCTGATGGTAAATGGTATAGTATGAGTAATGCCGAGAGGCAGAAATTACACCCTATTGTTATCAGCAACAACTGGATAATAGGTATCTGTTTATTCAGTATTACAGACATTTTAATCTCTAAAGATTGAACCACGGAGCTGTTTGAAATATAACCGGTCGTATATTTGCAGATTAAAATGATTTAATCTTCTATATGTAGGTCATCGTATGGCGCCTTTACAGCTTTGATGGTGGAGGAAAACCCCATGTGTCCTTCCGTGTATTTCATCACGAGCGGACACCGGGGTAGAACTTCTGACCTTCCGTAAGCCAGCTGAATGGCTTCCTAACATGAAGAATGCAACGCCCCGAGTGAGGCTCGAACCCACACCGATGAGGGGCAGGTGATTTGAAGTCAATGACCTTAACCACTCGGTCACGGAGGCCCCCCTTAGTTCTATTCACACATATTTGAAGGAAATAAAAATCTAACAGCCCACAAAGTTTAGATTGCTTCAAATGGATCTTATTTCACGGACCTTCACTGGAAACGTTTGTTTAATATTTGGTAACTGAAACCGCGCACATTTTGTGTTTGCTTTTCAAGGTATAGGACTTGGTCTAATTGAATTTTAAATTTTTTCAGAACCTGGCAATTTAAAAGAATTTACTCCGTTGGGCAATATAACAAAATACCTGGTGAAAAATGATTTGTATACAATTTATCACAAGTTAAGGTTTTCCAGTTGCTCAAACATTATAATAAATAAAATTTCCATTAAAAATCATACAGACTGTAATGATATAAAAATACATGAGTCATTCGTATATAATTATCCGAAATTTATGTCAAATTATTGAAGAGACGTTGTTAGTATAAATCTGCATATGCTAACCAAATAACTTTCCTGGGAATTATGAAAATTATCGAGAAATCAAATATCTTTTGCGAAAAAAATAATTAACATTCAGTGATTTTATCAGAAGTTTTAAAAGCAAATTATCTGGTTATCAACAAAAAATGCATAAACATGACATGAAAACTTATCTCGAAGTCTTTTAATTTTTTCTAATTTTAATTCAAAGTTTTTATGAAAATAGGTGTTCACGAATATCAAAAGTTTTCATTAAAATAAGTGTTCAGGAAAGTTAAAAGATAAAAGGGTCGTCCTCAAACTGAAGTAACAAAGTAAGAGTCTTTCTCAGAATCTTCTTATATTCGCTTTTTTATTATTCTTTTTCGCAAATATAGCAAATCTTTCACAAACAAAACTTTATTAAAGCAATCATTTTTCACGAAAAGAAAGGATTTTACGCGAAAATAACTTGTTTTTGCATGTAGTACATGGTATTATAACGTCAGTCTTCGGATTATAAATTGAAAAAAAAAATATTTTCTCGAAATGTTTTGATTTTTTCACGAATTTGCAGGAAAACGTTTTTAATGTTCATAAAAATGTAACCGGTTATCGTATTCAGAAATATGCAGCCCCATGTCCTGGATTACTGGATATGACAGATGTAAAGTTTTAAGTCATGAGCAACCTAAAACAGTGAATGAAAATGCTAAATGCTGTCATTCAAGTGGTACTGAAATTAATTATATTTGTCACTTGTTCTCTATTTCTTTCAAGTGTAAGAGTAGTTAATTGTGTTTGGGAAGAATAAGGAATTAATAACTTATGATAATCATTCAGATCCGTAACAATAACATATCTAACATATAAAGCAACTAAACGACAGAACAGGCAATGGGAAAGGGAATTCATGGCATAAACATGAAAATCACAACTTTAGGTGAAGTGATTTGACCCGACTTATAAAAAATATGTATTGAAATATTGTTTCTATTTTAGCAACAGCGACCTTGACCTTGACCCAAATGACTTCAAATGCAATTCCTTTACATCTTTCTCCAGGCCAAATGTGGTGTCTATAGCTTGTCCGAAGCTAAAGATATTGTGTGGAAACCAAGTTTGACATCCGCCTGACCACACGCCCATCGATCTAACGACATATCCCAATCTAATAACCGGTTTTCTACAAAAACCTGGTTAAAAAGATAAAGACAGGTACAATTGGTATACGCCTGTTGCCTTCAACAAAGCCTGATCCTAGTGACATCAAATACATTTCCAACCTTTTGTGTTTGATAAAAGCTATCTACACATCAAGTCAGTTACAATAAGTCTACCCAAACTAAAGATATTGAGTGGCAGCCATTTTTTCTGTTTTCAATAACAGTGACCCCAAATATCATTCAAGGCTAATAATTTAGATAATCTTGCTGTACACAATATTTTGAGGCAGTAAGTAAGTCCAAACTAAAATTTTAAATAGGAAACCACCTGGTGGATGATCACATTGAGAAGAAAATATATTTTAGAGAAATAATCTATTTTTAGAGAAAAAATCTATTTTAGTAACAGAGCATTGACCTTGACGAAATGGCATTGAAATAACCTTTTTTTCACAAAAAAAATAAAACAAAAGGATCTCAGTAAGATTTGAACCGACGCACTTTCGTCTCACGAACTAAAAAGTAGCTTTAGGCCCAACGCTCTCGACAACTGCGCCACAATGAAATTTTCTGAGTGTGAATATTAGAAAAGTTATCCTGACCTTAAACTTGACATTAATGACACCATAAGCAATCCCAACCTTGATGTTTCTATAAGCTACCTTTAGGCCAAGTTTGATTTTAATACATTAATGTAAACTAAAGTTATTGAGCGGAAACCATTGTTTCTATTTTTAGCAACAGCGACCTTGACCTTGACCCAAAGGACTCTCAATGCAATTCCTTTACATCTTTCTCCAGGCCAAATGTGGTGTCTATAGCTTGTCCGAAACTATAGATTTTGTGTGGAAACCAAGTTTGACATCCGCCTGACCACACGCCCACCGATCTAACGACATACCCCAATCTAATAACCGGTTTTCTACGAGAACCTGGTTAAAAAGATAAAGACATGTACAATTGTTATACGCCTGGTGCCTTCAACAAATCTTTGCTGTTTTGCCTGACCATGACATATTCTGTACTTTATTAATATATTCCGCTTTCTTCAATTTGACATATGGAATTCCTCTATGAACTTTTAATAACACGTGTTTGTAAATTCTTAACTTAGAAGATATTTTTAGTAGGGATATTGTGATATAAAAGACAAATAAAATATTTTGGCAATTTAAAGGTCATTATTTGAAAGCTGTTCATCTTCACGGATGTTATTTAAACCGACGACATGTATCCAATTATAACTTAATAATCATGTTTGGAAAATATTGCTCAATAAAGCGTCAGTTGTTTATGTCTAAAAGCTGAAAATGTTCTGGTGTAAAACAAAACTTAGAAGTTGACTATTCTGCGATATACTTTTTTTATATAATTTCTTCTCTGGAGACAAGCAATATTCATGGCAAACAAAACTGTAGTTATATGATTATAAAGTTTGTTTTTATTTTCTTCAGGAAACAAGAATAAAATCATCAGAGCAAAGAAATGGAATCATTGGTTTCTACGTCCTGATAATACATGTGACATGGACACGGTGAAAAAGATTGTGTACTCAGAAGTCTAGCAAAATTATGAAGATTATGTCCGATATATTAACGTTCTCCTTATGCGTTCCGTTGAAATTGATAGCGTTCATCTCCGTTGGACCGCTTAAGAAAATGCACCAATGTTACAATATCGCGGCTTAAAAACTTAATACAAGGAAAGGAAATTAAATATGTATTTCAGAGTCATACGATGTTAACGACAGAATAAGACCGGCATATTAAATGATACTCGCTAGCTTATTTTATGGATGTGTCGATCATATTCCGTCGTTAATGTCTTATGTCCTCCGACATAACTATAAATGATTCATTTTCTAAGTGAGACGTCACGGTAAAACGGTTGTCTTGGTTATGACATCATATATACATTGAATCTATTACAATTTCAACTGATTAACCTATGTATCAGTTCCATCGTCGTAGTGCCTGTCAACATCATATCTAGTCCAGTATCACGGCAAAATATGATCTGGAATACGAGTACTCATGTGTTTTATTACTCTTTCCAATCGTTTTTTAAGAATTGTTTCGCAAACAATAATATTAAATCAACAAAAGTACATGCATGTTTTATACAGAATATCATTGTTGTAATAATAAATCAAAAGAAACCGTTAATGTATTCGCAAAAGGTCTGAATTGAAAATATTCAGTGTTATTTAAAGTATATTAATTTGCATAATTGCATAATGTATAGGAATATTGATAATGATGTCTTGATTTTGGGATATCTCTTATTCCAGATCACAGGTATCACTATAGTAAAAAGCATTTTCAGTAAGTTTTTATTGTCCTAGAGTCTTATTAACAATACTCTGCCACTTGATAGAATCTTTCTCAAGTTTAGAAGCAAACTCATGAAATATACTAGAAGAGCGATATCATTTTGTTTATGTTTTTGTTATGAACGAAGACTATAGAAAAGACCATCTTTGATACCATTACATTCTCAAATATTTATACGAAAATGTATCATTTTTCTTTTTCTTGCAAACTATGTAGTAATGTAAATAATAAGGTATCGTTAGTTCCTTTAAAAAAATACACTTAATTAATTCTGCATGTTCGGCATTATTTAGCTTGTACATCATAACGTTTCGTCTGTGGTGTTTTATATCGGGCTTCGCAGTTTATTTTAATACTCTTACATGTACATATGGAGGAATCGGATTCTTATCATTCCTGGTTGCAAATGAAGTTTATTTGATTAGGTTTTTGATTTCCATACCGTCTGAGCTTTGCGAAGGATATCGAGACAACGTGCAGAGAACATATTCCAATAATGATTCTAGATAAATATCACTACAGGGAATGAATCACAACCTCTGCACATTCGCAATATCCCAATCAAAAAAAAAAAAATAATAATAATAATTGTGTAATATATACCTTTGTTAACTCTGACGATACTGTAAATGCGTATGCCTCGGGGGATATCAATTCAATGAACACGAAAACGAGCTGATCTTTATAAGGTTCTGTACCAGCGAAACATAATAATTCGGACAAATACATGTCATACATCATTACATGTTTTCCATTAATTTGATCTAGTGACCTAGTTTTTTACCTCACATGACACATATTCTAATTTTTCCTAGATTTTATCCAGACAAATATTCTGATCAAATTTCATGAGGATCCAGTGTAAAATGCAGTCCCTGTTGTATACAAAATGTTTTTCTTTGATTTGACTTAGTGACCTAGTTTTTTATCCCAGATTACCCATATTCAAACATGACCTTAGATTTCATCAAGGCAACCATTCTGACTTATTTTCATGAAGATCTTGTGTAAAATGCAGTCCCTATTGCATACACAATGTTTCTCTTTGATTTGACCTACTGACCTAGTTTTTTACCCCAGAAAATCTATATTAGAACTTAACCTGGATTTTATCAAGGCAATCAGTCTGACCAAATTTCATGAAGATCAATTGAAAAATATAGACTCTATCGCGTACACAATATTTGTCTTTGATTTGTCCTAATGGCCTAGATGAACCATATTTGAACTTGACTTAGATTTCATCAAGGCAATCATTTTGTTTAAATTTTATGAATATCCAGTGTAAATTGCAGCCCCTATTGCGTACACAATGTTCTTCATTAGTTTGATCTAGTGACCTAGTTTTTGATCACAGAAGACCCATATTCAAACTTGACATTGATTTTATCCAGACAAACATTCTGATCAAATTTCATGAAGATCCGGTGTAAAATGCAGTCCCTATTGCACACAGAATGTTATTCTTTGATATGACCTAGTGACCCCGTTTTTGACCCTAGATGACCCATATTCAAACGTGACCTAACTAAAGTTTTCAAGACAAACAATCTGATCAAGTTTCATGAAGATCAATTGAAAAATACAGCCTTTACTACTTACACAAGGTTTTAATTTGATTTGACCTAGTGACCTAGTTTTTGACTTCAGATGATCCATATTCAAACTTGGCCTAGATTTGATCAAGGCAATCATTTTAACTAATATTCATGAAGATCAATTGAAAAATACAGCCTCTATCGCATACACAAGATTTTTTATTTAATTTGACCTAGCGACCTAGTTTTTGAAGCTGAGTACCTATGATTTGTTTGATTTCGTAAAATCTGCTTTTGTCAGTAATCACGGTTTTAGAAAGAAATTCTGTCCGTAAGGACATTTTGCCAAATTTCAATTTAGACTCAGTGGTAAATGTCCCTAACTATTAACATAACAAAATGATACCGCAAAGTCCAGCCCTTTTCCATGGACCGAATTTCTTTAAACTTTGTATACTGACTGCAAATGAAGTCTGAAACAATAATATAAGGTAAAATGCACAGTTTCCTTGCCTTAATTTTGAATTATCTGCCCTTAGAAATTTGATCCTTTAGTATTTTCTGATTTTAAAGGGCAGATAATTCAAGATCAAGCCTAGGTACCTATAATTTTTAATACATATTTCCGTTTTAAACTTGACTCTTAGTCAGTACATAAAGTTTAAAGAAATTCTGTCGGTACGAAAGATTTTGCCTATAAATATAAAAAAACTGTCCGATGTGTCTTTAAATCTGCTGTTGAGATAGTTGATAAAGTTAGTAAATCGATCCGTGCAACCAAGCAAAATAATAGCATAATTTGGAGTGAGTCCGTTCATGAGAGGTAATTGAAAGTGCAACACCCCTTAAGTCACCTAGCTCCGGCTTTAGCGGAATTCTATTATAAAGATATTAAATAGACTCCGTGATCCCAAATGGACCGAAGTCACTTGGTGATTACCGAAGCAAAGTGTACTAGAATGTATGCATATGAAATTGTTTCTAGTACATTTGAAAGCAAAAACTCTGAATGTTTAATGGTGATGTAAAAATGAAATTAGAAATTAAAATCCGTGAAGAGATCCTTTGGAAGTATTAAACGCAAACAAGAATCATAACTGCAGACTCGGTTTGACTGAGACTGTTCGTGAGAAGAATATAAATATTGAACATTCATCACGCTCCCTAGCACCGGTATAAGCGGAATTCTAATATAGTTTAATTGAATATTGGTCATGGTCCCAAAGGATAAGAAATTATAACAACACTGAGTCCAAGTACGGGGAGTATTTTTACAGCTGCCACATGGAACTTAAAGATTGTTCTTGTGCTAATATCTAAAATCTATGAGAAGATTGTTTGGAAGCATGGGACGCAGTCCAGAAGCATAACATTAGAAAAAAACATGCCTACCAAACCAATATAAACAGAAATGGCTAATATTTTACTGTAAAAATTGTGTAGTTTAACACCTCTACGTTTCAAAATTATATAATTTCTGACATGATCAACGTCACAAGAAAATGTGTTCTTGTTATGGATTATCTTTTATTATTTAGTACAGAATAGCCTAACAATTTCCACAATAGTTTTTTGTAAGAAATACGTTTGACGCGTATATCGGTACAAAACATGGCAGACATATGCAAGAAAAATACTTTAATTTTCTTAATGTAAGTGTGTTATACTAATTCATAGTTCCATATTAAACAAAAAAAAATATAAAAGAAAATATTTTATGCATTATTTATCATCGATCATCAAGTAAAATTGTTAGTTTTTCCAGTATCTAACAACAACAAAATACCAGTTCCATATGCGAAATAACGTTTGCTGCCGACATTACTTCAAGTCCATTATGCTCTGGAAATTTATTCAGCTTTTATTCACTAAATTACTGTGTTTGCATTTGACAAAGACACAGCTAAAGTTTAAGATACAAAAGCTATTGACTGAACATTTGTACTTACATAACATTACTGCTGTGCGTATAACATTTCCCTAATGGGTGTGTGTATAAATACTTCATTCGTAACCATTATTCTAAAGGGCGACAATTACATAAACATTTGAGGTCATTATAACAACAGATTTAGCCAATAAATTGTTGATATCGCGAACTGAAGTATTTCCTATATAGGACTTGGAACAAAAGGATTATCAAATGTACTTCATATGAATATAGATGCATCAATCTTAGTGTTTATCAAGTCATTTAACCGAATTGTGAAGCAAATAACCTGTGAATAGCCACTGTTTTGATATAACATTTTTCAAATGTAAGAGATACATACATTTTGTCACCTCAAGAAGAAGCAGAACAACATCTTCATCTGTTCCATTGCAACTTCTATACAATACTTGTATTTTAGTCTTCAAACGATTAGTGCTTTAAAGGGATTACATTTGTATGTCGGAACTACTCGATCATGTTACTAGCCCCCGATGTAATACGGCACATGTGTATTTCTGTGTTCATAAATACTGACGAAACACCAAAAAGCGCTTACAAAATGAATAGGAGGTCATGATTCTCTAACCAAGCTATGTTTTGATACTCACAATGAACAATTTTTGTTTAGATACCATAAGCGGCCGGCTGAGGGGCCACACTTATTATTCAATTCCAGAACGGGCATGTATATGCAAGATATGATTTATCAAACAGATTTAATGTCTATCCGTTTCGTATGCATTTGTTAAGTTGAATATATCTAAAAAGAGATCCTCTTAAAGCAATGAACACATGAATCAAAATTTAAAAGCAGGCTGGTTATTATTGCGTATGTTCATGCTGGAAAATTTAAGGTGCAACAATCAAGGAAACAATCCAATAGGGATAGCGTAGCACAGATTGAAGCAGAACTCTGTTATACAAGGATATTGAATGGACTCCTTCATAAAGGATCTAAAACAACAAAACTGTTATATCTAAATGGCTTCTAATTATAACAACCTATGTTGAATTCAATGACCTTTTCTTAGAGTTTTTTCCTGAACTGGCGCTTACATAACGGTTTGTAGAGACCACGGTCAAATGATACCTCATCTTAATTGAACTCTCGGCCTCAGAGTGACGCTCTTCCACTGCGCTGCAGTTCAGATTATTCTTAGGGTCAGGGTTACGGTTAGGGTTAAGCTCACCGAAATACTTTCGCAATTAAAATTATATTATTCTATATTAAACATCAGCAAGTATAAACAATCGAGGATTCCTTCGATAAGCAGCAAAATCAACCCTCGCATCTATTTGCAAACGACCTTCTTCTTCCATGTGCAAAACGGAAAGGACCCAAAAGGAGATTAAATCGCAACGAGTGTATTAATATACCAACAAGACATAAGCTAAAACGGGCCCTTACAACAGGATAAGAGCTCCTTCAGTAACAGGTTTTGAATGGTAATCATTAAAAACACATTATTCTGGAGGCGTGTATGAGTAGGTGGGGGTACATATATTTTCTTATGTAATCAAATACCGAAATGTATTGCCATTTAAATATGTAAATTATACAATGAAACTCATTCTACAAAAAAAATGTTTATCTGAAAACACAAGCATCACAAAGAATTGGAATAGCATATGTGTTCAATATCAATTGTATAACATCCTTATACAGGTTAGTTTTTATTCATTTACTTATTGCTTGATGTTTGGAACATGTTTCTTCTTGCATAGAGTATTTCAAGTAGAAAGAGCGTTATGGTGGTATGCTAAGAAATACTTAATATTCTTTAACTTAATTTAACTACAGGAAACAAGTAGTTATATAATACACTGCGTTTTAAAGCTATACAAATTTATATATTTTATTATGTACTATTTAATGTACTATTAAATCTCGAAATAAAGATAATGGAAGGGAAATGGCTAAACCTGCAAGAAGTAGTGGGTAGCAAGGTTCTTAGCATGAAAGCATTTTGGATCATCTCAGCTTTAAAACAGTCTTGCATTTAACATTCTTTGCACTACGAATTACGATCACTTAAGGATGTACGAGCGTTTTTTTTTCAGGATATCCGCCATTTTGAAAAATGTTTCCCCGAATAGTGCTTTCTAACAAAAGTTTTGCCAAAAATTAATGATAAATAATTAAAATATGGCTAATAATGTACCATTTAAGCAAATAAATTCTACGTTTTGTGAAAAAATGTTTTTCACCCTTACTTTTGGCTGGTATTTGCCTAAAATTGACGTAAGATTTACAATGGGGTAGGGGTAGGTAATGTCAAATATCTATTAAAGTAGATTAGGTATGGTTTTGAAATTTTACTGAATGATACATATAATAATGAGCTATAATTGAAATAAAAGTTTTGAAGATAGCACATTATATTATCTAGAAAACATATATTAAAACAAAAAGAACAAAAAATATCAAAATTCACCAATTTTTAACAGTTTTTTCTGAATAAATCTCTTAGATGCACGGTGACCCCAACTTTTTTTCTTTCCATTTTGAAGCATTTTTCTTGGTCATTAAAGCTGCAAAATATTTTGAAAATCTAAACGTCAGAAATATTTTTGTAGATCTAAATACGTTTTTTCGACAATAAAGTGGGTGGGGTAATTATGTCAATATGTGAAAATGAAAGAGAATTGTTAGTGACATTTATGCTTATATAATACTGGCATCGCCTTGTATTCATATTAACCTGTAACACCTGAAATCCCTATAACATTAAGTGGGATATTATATGTTTCATAAAGTATCACCATTTTTCTAATTTTACAAAATTTCAGAAATGCTTAAGCAGTGGGTGAAGAAAATGCCCTATAAAATGAAAACGAGTCCGGTGACCTATGTTTTTTCTTCTCTTGTTTGTCTTGGAAACTACTGTTCTTCAAGCTCACAGAGTATGAAAAAAATCTTTACGTTAGAAAAAATTCGCTCTTACATCCTTAAGGCATAAAAGTATATTTTTTATTTTGCATTTTCTTCTAAATTATTAAGACAAATATCAAAATACATGCAGCTGTAATATAAATTCAGTGTTTTTATTCCATAAGTATCTACTAACTTTAAACAAGTTACATGTACCGATCTTCTCCCTTGATGTTAAATAAGATTTTTCATACTTAAGGAAGAAAGCTAGGAATACGTTTAAATATTTTTTATTTTGTCGGAATCTTAGTAAATCTCATTAGCCTAAATGATGATGCCATTCTATTACATTGGATTTTTTAACGTTTGTATTGTCAGATATTTAGAAACAAATACATGACTCCAATATTGATTATGCAAAGTCAATGGGGTCAAGGCTATTCAACATCAGAGCAAAATAAATGTAACAGACCCTAACTTATGCCATTCATTGTCAGCATCGGTTAAGATTCTTGTTTAATTCCGCTATTGAAAAAACAAACTTTAGCTATAGCTTTGAAACTTTGGGTATCTCTCTATCACTATTGAAGGATCAACTATGCCATGAAGGCTCCTTTGTAGTTAGAACACTTGAATTTCTTGTTTAAAATCAGTGTTTAGGTCCATTTTACCAGACTACTGTAGAAGCAGTAGCTTTGAAATTTGGCAAGCTTGCTTATCATCATTGGAAGAATAGTGTTGCCAAGAAACATAACACGTTTTTGGACATACAAAATCTGATTTACAGTTTGAGTAAATCCACATGCATTGTGTCAGAATTATGGCCCTCTTTGTACTTAGTTTTTTTTTTGTTGTTGTTCAAGATCTTTTGCCTAAATACACAAGAGCTATAGCATTGACACGTTGTACACATTGTTTGTTATCATAAGCTTAGTTAGGGGTTAACTTTCTTTTGCATTTTGTCAGAATATTTGCACGTTTTATCTGAGAAAATTTGCATTTTTGGACTTTTTTTAATGTCCATTTTTAGAACATTATACCTTTAAATGTATATGTGTACATTTTTTTCAATATCAATTAAAGATCACTATATTATAATTTTCAGAGGATCTCCAAACTTATCCAGCATTGCATAACCATGATATCTAAAGCAGTGCTTGTTGATCAAAACATGTATGTTTTAGAGCTTTTAAACCATTGCATATACATTAAAAAATCTTGTTTATCAGTATAAATACATTTATTGAGATTATTGAACTTCCAAACGAAACAAAAATCTAATAACAGTCTCCGGATTTAGTTTGCAAATCCGGAATTTTCGCAAACTCAGCTACCTTTTATCTTTGACTTTTTTGTGATCTTTAGACACCTAACAATAGTTCGGGTCTCATAGAGAAATAATTGGCCATTTCCTTTCAAATATCTCAAACAACGAACTCTTGGGACGGCTTCAAAGTTGGTCCTCCCATGGGAGTATTTTTTTCTCCCGCGGGGTTTTCGCTATCCCATGGGAGGTCCAATCGGAGGTTTTCTCCCACTTTAAGAATTGCGGGAGAAATACCCCATTGGGTTTTAACAAAATTTCTGAAATTCATTATTTATCGCTGCTAGGTATTTCTTAGTATTTAATGTTGTGTTGTTTCTATATTAGACATGAAAATAAGCGTTCTGAAAATCTCCCACTGGAGGTTTCCTCCCACATGTGATACTGGCGAACTCCAGCGGGAGAGTTCTCCTGCGGGAGAATTTCTCCTGTTTTGAAAATGGGGTTATTCTCCTGTTTTGAAAATGGGGTTATTCCCCCATTTATTCTTACTTTCATATATAGAATCTGTTCTTGGTAGTTTACGCAACAATTTGTACTTACAACTGATTTTCTTAAAATAACAATAATAACAACAACAACAAGTTAACAGTAATAATAATAATAATAAATAAATAAATAATAATAACAACAACAATGATAATAATAATAACAAGAACTCTAAATGTTTATTTTCGTGTAAAGAAGAGATCTCATCTCAATTAAATGTATGCTAGCTATCTTCTATCAGAGGTAATAAATATGTTAACGCGCACCGAAATAGCCTGTGGGCGGGTTTTACAGCTTCTGCAGGAATTCACCCGTGACGTTTTTCTCTTCTTACCTGTATGGTCAAAATTAAGATTTGCATTAGTGGTTCTTTATGTCAGATTGTTTCTACGCTTTTGCTGAAAACTTTGTGCAGCCGCATCGTTTTATCTAACTGAATTTAGCGGGGTTTTTTGGGCAGTCAGCTCTTAATTTTCAGTCTGCTTTTCAAGCTTGAATCTTGTTTCATTCAGGCCTGCTGTTTTTTTTTTCTTTGCTTTTCCTTTTTTAAAATAGATTAGCTTTGATTTCTATTTTTATATTTTAATATTTTATTTTTACATCAGTATATTGTACTGTTAATGAAAAATACTTTTGTAGTTTATTTAGTTAGCTTTACATGTTCATTTCCAAAGGAAACTTAATTAAACAGACCTAACATTAACAATTGTGTAAAACTAATACTGTACCATAAACATTAATCATTAAATGATTTTCAATGAGCAAATAAGTTACGTTTACGGTATTATTATTCTTTGCTGACTTAATTTTGATTTCGTACAAATGTGCAGCTGATAGATTAACCTATTGTGCATTTTTTTCACCATGTTATAAATATTCGCAATTACATGATATTGCACTTTTAAACGATAACAAAATTTAAAACAGGCAATGTCCTTGACACATCCTTGAATTTTAATCAATATAAAAATCAGCAAGTGACCAAAATACTGTAACTGAATATATGAAAGATAAATGTTTTCGAAAAATAGTTTTTCTTTGATATTCTTTTACTTCGGTGACCTTACAAACTTTAAGATAAAAACAGTGAAATAAATATAAATGTCTATTTTTCAATATTTATTTGTCCATTTCCGTTTCTAGGTCTACGAGAGGTATATGTCGCAATTAAACTGATTGCTAGTTTTCTTTGTATTATTTTCGGTTTAATCCCGTTTTTCAACATTATTTGATATTAGTAACGACAGGCAAAATATTGTCAATAGGTCAGTGCTCATCAGAGATGGTGCACTGTGACACATTTACGGCAGGAAGCAAACGGCTAACCCATTGATCGAATTACTGACTCAAAATCTACACCTGCCTTATCGGAGCGGCTAAATATGAGAGGGGTGAGCAGCTACATCTACGAAGATACAAATCACACATTAATCAGTAGATCGCATTTATACGGAATTCCGTTAGGGTCATCGCCTTTGAATGTGTTCATCTGAAACGCGATACTCGATAGTACGATGATGAAAACGCGAAATAACGAAACTACGATAACGAAAACGCGACAACACGATGTTAAATACGCGATACTACGATAACGAAATCGCGATAATACTATAGTACGATGATGATAATGTGATATAATGTCGTGTCGCGTTTTTACCATTGCACTGTCGCGTTTTCGTTATCATAGTATCGTTATTTCGCGTTATCATCATCGTACTATCGCGTTATCATCATCGTACTGTCGCGTTATTACCTTCGTACTGTTGTGTTAACACCATCGTACTGTCGCATAATCATTATGGCATCATCGCCTTCCGGTGCGCATGTGCATGCTCAAAATTACAAGATAAGAAGTTATGCTTTTAGAACTACAGCTCCCGCCCTCAAGATAGGGCGATATGCAGATTCGAACCTGGGTCCTCATGTATGAAAATCATGATTTTTATTGATGATCTCCACTAGCTACAGGCGCCAGTTAGCCAAAAGCAACATAACTAACTATTCATTTTGTATTGGCAACTAAATAGACATTTACAGAGAATGAATTTAAGGAGGCGAACACCTTCAAAAGGCTTTAAAAATATAGTTTGACTGCATTTCTCATTCCTGTAAAATCATGAATAAAATTTCTGATTAAAGGATATTAACTCTATCACTTTTGGTTGTTAACCGCTTTACTCTTTATTTTGACATGTGAAAACTGAAAATGAAATGCTATGTATTTCTGAAGAAAATCCCCAGACGTTGATGCATTAAAATGAAAATATGTGCCATGCAAACTGCAAAAAAAAATATTCTTCGAATATTTGCGATGTTCCGATTTCAGCGTGGTTATGCGTCTTATGGAATTCAACATCGATAACTTCAGTTTTACAAAACATGCATTCGCTTGAATTTTATTTTCAGTGTAGAAATAAAAGCCATCATATTTGTACCGAAAACATTCATCGACATATTTGTGAAAATATTCATGTTAGACACAAAAAAAACACTGTCTGATCATGTTACAATATGACATTCTCTTTTGTTGTTATTAATCTTGTACAACATAGAAAACCCATAGCGATTGACCTGCAGAGTGTTTGCAAAATAACATATTTGGTTTTACCTGAAAAACGTTATACAACCCGTGAACAAGCAACAGAAATCATTTTGAATTTTAACAGTACTAAATTAGCATGACAAATATTACCCAGAACTCTGCTGGGGGAATTCTCCTATGCACATAGGCCACGGAAGGCGATATGATGATGATGACTTGACAGTACGATGGTAATAACGCGACAGTACGATGATGATGATGCGACAGTACGATGCTGATAACGCGACAGTGCGGTGGTGATAGCGCGACAGTATGATGGTGATAACGCGATAGTACGATGATGATAACGCGACAGTACGATAGTGACGATTGTGATAACGCGACAGTACGATGATGATGACGCGACAATACGATGATGATAACGCAACATTGCGATGGTGATAGCGTGACAGTACGATTGTGATAATGCGATAGTACGATGATGATAACGCGACAATATGATAGTGGCAACGCGACAGTACGATGGTGATTACGTGATAGTACGGTAATGAAATTGCGAAATCACGATACTACGGTAACGAAAACGCGATGATACGATATTACGATGATGAAAACGTGACTGTACGATCGTACTATCGCATGATCGCGTTTTCGTCATCGTGTTGTCGTGTTTTCGTTATCGTAGTTTGGTGATTTCGCGTTTTCGTCTTCGTACCATCGAGTATAGCGTTTCAGCTGAACACATTCAAAGGCGATGGCCATAACGGAATTCCGTACATTTAACGTTTTAATGTCGCTTTTTACGGCTAAGTAATTGTGTGTTCGAAAGCTGTTTTTTTTTTGTTTTTTGTTTTTTTTTCACAAAACACACCAATGGCATGTGTGCGGCTCATTGTTGTGTCCTTATTTTTTAAAATTATGTAGAAAAAAAAAAAAAAAAAGATTTATGATAATATTGATATGATTCAGATAAATCCTTATTGTACTAGCATTTGGATTAATCGCCCCAAAATGTTATCGAATATTATGTCTTATATTTATATATATTTTTGATATATACTTTGAATGTGAATAATAATTGTTAAGGGAGAGAAAGAAGAAATCTATAGTTTTGTTGGAGAGAAGATTGAAAAATATCATAGCTCCATGTTCTATGTTACTGCTTCGCATTCATCAAAACAGAATATTTGTGCAGCACAAAAAAAAAAAACGAGACAAGTCAACGCCGCGAACAACAGTATTATTTATCAAGTTAAAATGGGACCGGGTATCAGAACAGAACAGAACAGAACAGAATTTATTGATTTAAGCATACAAGCTCATCGTCATAACATCAATATGACAGTCACAATAAATCATGTATAAATCATAAATATAAGTGCATGTAATAACTTCAATCACATTATAAATGATAAATGATACATATCGAGAGTGATTCTATACAGAACAAACATAAGTCAAGCGTTCTTACGTATTCAAAGTATCATTTCTGAGCTTAAAGCTTTTGATACACTATAGTGCCAGTTTTGTCAACAAACTTTTGTTTTCTGAGTTTAACAAAGATACCAATTTGTACATACTAGGTCGAGTTGTATAAAACCTCGGAATATACATATTTCTAATCTGAGTATACAATGGACATTCTAATATGAAGTGATACTCATCTTCCAAAGCATTTAAATTGCATAAAATACATATTCGTTGGTTCCTTTCTATATGTCTATGGCGCCCAGTTTCAATATTTAAGTTATGAGAATTTAATCTTATTTTTGCAATAATATTTCTAAACTTTGGAATTTCTATAATATTTAGGTAATAAGCACGGGATATGCCAGTACTGATATGTCTATAAAGAAACAATGAAGAACAAGCTTCCACTCCAACGTGCCATTCTGTTTGATATATATCTTTCAGTCGAGTATTAAACAAGGGTATAAAGACATTCATATTAACTGATTCTGGAAAACACCACACATCTGTAAACCCTGAGGTTTGCAAAATATTTCGTACCTTTGACGACCAATTTGTAACATTATAGTCGGAAAGTATTTCCATTCTTTGTTTATCTACAATAGTTTTTATGATACAATTATTTTGTTTGCAACCATATAGTTTCAACCAATATTTTATAATTCTAGTCAAACGATTAACATATAGTGGAAATCTACCTAGTTCAGCATATAAAGACAATGTATTAGTTGATCTTTTTACATTTAACAGCCATTTGCAAAATTTTCTATGGATGCGTTCTATGTTGTCTGCTTTTAAAAATCCCCATATTTCACAACCATAGTTTAACACAGATAAAACATATGAATCAAACAAGTTAAACATTATATTTACAGGTACTTCCATATTTCTAGTTACACTAAATAGAGAATTCATAGCGCGTAAACCTAATGTTCTCGTGGCATGAATAAAAGAACCACCGCTTGAAAAAACAACCCCTAAATAACTGAAAGTACCAACAATTTCTATTTCCTTACCAGCATAATACCATTTAAAGTTTTCCCTTAATCTGCCCCCTTTTCTGAAGACGACAATTTTTGTTTTCTCCACGTTCACATTTAAATTCCATTTCTTACAATAAGTTTCTAAATTGTCCAATGACTGTTGTAACCCCTCTCTTGTAAAAGAAAATAACACCGCGTCGTCTGCAAATAATAGTAAATAAATTGACAATTGATCTAATGTAATGCTGGCATCTAAGTTTTGTTGCAGATGTACTTCAATGTCGTTTAAAAACAGCGGGAACAAAATCGGAGAGGTTATCTCCCCATGTAATAAACCAAGATTACAATTGAAAAAGTCTGACAACGTATTCATGTGTCGTACACATAACTTGATATTTTCGTACATTGAGCGAATAACGGACAATAATTTTCCATCAATACCAGATTTTATCAGTTTATTCCATAGACAGTTCCTGTCTATTAAATCATAAGCCTTCTTATAATCTATAAAACAGCACATTAAATAGGATTTATCTTTCAATTGCTTTTCAATAAGAGAATTCAATATGAAAATAACGTCGACAGTACTGTAATTGGATCGAAATCCAAACTGAGCATCGGTAAGTATATCGTTTTCATCTACCCACTTCATCCTCTATCAGAAGAGCAGATAATTATTTACTATTGATTTAATATAATCTGTTTTCATTTCAACATAATTTATTTCCTTTATTTTCGCTCCATGGTATTCAAAAATAAAGAAAATATAAAAAAAATAATATGAATCAAGGCACTGCCTCAATCGGAATTTAAAGGTAGATTTTGTAATAAAAAAATACTGCCCATGTTTGTACTGATGTGCAAGACATTGCGGTTCGGACAAGTTATGTGGACGCTTATTACGCACAAGGAAAAGGCGTATTCTTCCAAAAATCCGAAGTCAGACGCTCTGTGCACGTGTCGGAAAGACACATTTTCTTAATTCCTTCGATAGTATATCTCATTCGGTATATATCGTATGTTACTGTAGAGGGTTCGATCCCCGGCCACGTCATACCAAAGACGTGAAATGGCACCAGTAGTTCCCTTGCTTGGCGCTCAGCATTAAAGGGAAACTGGCCTCATCTCCCATACCCTCTTGGCGGTGGATTCAATCAGGAATGAGGTGTCGAGAGTGATTAATGTAAGTTGTAGAACTTGCTTTACAATTGACCAAAAATAAATGTATAAACTAAATGCGTATCACGCTGTGTAATCAAATAAAATAAAATAAAAAAAAAATTAAAAAAAAGAAAGAAAAAACATTTAAAACACATGAAAAGAAAATAAGTACGATCGAATTTCAAACATGTTTTTACTTCTTTTCATATTTTACAAGCGTGTTAGCGAAAATATTGCATCTGATGTCAACACTATGAGAAATGTTTCTGATTAAGAAACAAACAAACATTCCTTATACCGTAACACTTAATTAGATAAGAGTCTAAAGAGACTTTAAAACCTAATCTATCATGTGACATAACAATGTAATAAAAAAGTCATATTATAGCTCATCTAACACCAGTCCGAATTGCAATGGATCCGTCCAATTAAGCGCATCAGGTCATAAATCCCCAGCTGTCACGACGTTGTGACCTTAAATTGGATTAGTGCGAGAGAAATACAGGCTCTGATTAAGGACTCTATTCAGGTTTGTAGTTTTTAACCGTTTGTTGCATATTTATTATATTTTGAGAAACTTTAAAAACGAAGCAGAACGGAGAAACAGGGTTAAAAAAGTACAGAACAGACATTGTATTATATTTAACTTTAACATTTACAGTTTATCGTCTGTTGTGCTATTTTTTAACCCGTCAAATGTGATTGCGTTCGATATCTTAATATTCGGCCCAACTTCGGTGCTGTCCGTATGTTTTACGGAAATAAATTTTAGTTAAATGTCTAAATATCATAATAAGTATTGCAAGTGAAACCCATACTCGTCGTTCGTATTTGTGGCTCAGTGGCTAATATGCGGGAAATTGCTGGTTCGAACCCATTAGCGAGAACTTTTTTAATTTTAATTTTTAGTTTTTTATTGATTTATGTTTTAAATTACAAAGGGACACAGGAAAATTGAAATCCACGGGCTTCACGATAAAATGTGTTTCGTACTAATATTTTAACGATCGAAACTGAATCATGAATATAGCTTGTTTTGGGAATAAAATATGTTTAAACCAAGTAAGTAGTCAAAACTATTGCCCGATCATTTTAACATAAATGGTTGCTATTACCTTTCTTCAATGACCATCCAGTTTTACATACTAAATGATATACAAGTGTACATTCATATTCAGAATAATAATAATAATAATAATAATATATATATATATATATATATATATATATATATATATATATATATATATATAATAATAATAATGTCGGTGCGCTGCAGTTACTCTTCGATACAACTCGCCTCACTTTCCGTCTCAGAGCTATCAATTGGATCTGGTATATTACTGGCATCAGACAAATGTAATCCCCAGTCACAAACTCCGTACCGATTGATGAAATACCTCGCATAACTCAGGTACCCAACAATTGCAGCCACATGCGCACATACACCAACAACACGTGCCCCTGGCATTTGCAATACCACGCCGTCACCTCTGACGCGGTAAATTGTAACCACAACAGGTATGTTCTTGACGAAACGTGACGACTCTGAATTCTTACACGGATAAGATTTGCATTTTCCTTATGCACATAAATATCAGAATCGCCATCAATATATTCCTGTATATAACTTGGACTTAGCCGTAACTGGTATACTCCGCAGGTAAAAGTTCTAAGTTGCTCCTCTGTGAGTTTTGGGAAATAGTCTAAGTCTTCCTCATTTACAGCAGACCATTTTACATTTCCGCGCTCTAACTTATTTTCCTCGACATAAGTTTTAAGCATGTTTACTTGAGAACTCAAGTGACGCATGTGTGCTGCTAACTGAATTTCACTTTTCCAAACTTAAAGGAGGTAAATATTTGTTACAAACCTCACATACTATACGCACATAGTCACCAATATAATTATGGTACTTGACTGGTAGGTAGCACGTGGTCCAGGTATTTCCAAGCTTTGATCCTCGCATTAGCTGACTCTACAACCCATCTTATCTGAAATTAATGTAACAGACTGATAAATACTGTTCGTGTTGATATGATGTTTTTTATGAATAACATTATGAGGAAGGTTGCGACTTAATACGTATACGAGCATGCGTACTGGTATGCGAACGTGAAAAAATGTCCCTTTGTAATTTCAATCAGTTTCCGAAAAGACGCAAAACAGATTCTTAAATTTTAAAGTGTATATAACCTATAACGAGCAAATAGCAGACACTTTAAGCAGATAATATAATACTGCACATACTGACATTAGTGTGCAAACTTAATTAGCAGTTCTAAATACACATTTTACATTTACAATACTGGACATTTGACACTTCAAGTGTTAATCTAGCAGCAGATTTTCTCTACTTATCTATCTGTCTAACATATATAACGTTTTATTATTCATAGCCGGTGAGCTTATGAAATTAAATTGTTAACCCTTATCATGCTGGACACAATTGATTCAGCCTTTGCGACCGGTGTAGATCATTATCAGCCTGCACATCCATGCAGTCTGATCAAGCCATGCAGTCTGATCAAGAGCTGCTCTGTTTGCCATTCAGTCAGTATCTTTTTGGTAAGCACCCCTTTCAACAGTTAATAGTACTGTTAAAACTGAATGACTGACAAGTTCATTATGAAAATTTCGCAGGGTAAGTGTTAATAAAATATAAATACCTTTGTCACCATACGATTTGAATTAGCATCATCTGTTGACATCTGTTTTGCACCTTTAGTTATGAATGCCGGCATCTCTGCTCGTAAACCGAGATATTCTAACAAAGAAACAGAATCTCTAATTCTCGGTCCACAACAAATATATCTTTCTCTTTCACAAAGGTTCTTATGGCCTCCGTATTTGAACGAAGCATGTGATTTAAGATTGCTGCACCATTATATTTACTGCCAACAAAGAATGGTCACAATAAATACCCAGTTGTTGTCACTACAACCATATGTTTCACTAATGGTCCGAGAGCTCACGGACTTTTATTGAAACAATTGAGGCCAAAAGAAGTTTATATATTTTTGGAAACAATATTTCATATCCTCCATGAAAACCCATTTCTTAAGTGTCAAAGCCGTGCCTATCTATATTTTGTTCACTTATGTTTGTGATAGGGGAGGTAATACTCAGTTGTAAAAATATTAGTGGGTAGGGTAAAATTTACGTCTGCCAGTAGTTTCACTGTTTAGTTACAGTAACAATTGCATTGTCAGTACATGTATATATACCAAGCAATGACAGCAGTAAGAAATTCATCAAAATGGAATGAAGGGGGAACTTGATATTCAAGGTCAAAGGTCAAATTCATCTGAAAATCACAAAAATTTGGCATATTTGAAACTTATTTTTATTCTCAGAAAATAGTTTGTTATCATAACCCACTCATCTTTATCTATTTAATGTGTACATATCAGTAAAACACAGAAATATAAATATCATTGCAAAAGGTCAAGGTCACCCCTAATAATTTAAGGCCAAAAGTCATTTTCATGCGCAATTGTTAAAATTGTTACCATTACCTTTTCAAATCTGTTTAATATGTTTTCACATTAATAGTCGCTGAAGTAAATTGGTTTTAATGATTGTATGTTAGGCAATGTCAGCAGTGAAAATGTAACCCCAAAACCACCAAGGATAAAGCTAATATCAGAGATCAAATGTCAAATTTGTGTGAAAAAAATGCATAAATAGCTTCCTTTTAGAAAAATAACCGAAACCTTTGTAATTGTAAGCAATTGCTTGTGATTTAATTTCATGTATATATGTCCCACAATGTCAGCAAAAAAATATAGTCTGGAATGAGTCATGTTCAAATGTGATATTAAGGGTCAAGGGTCATTTTAAAGTAAAGGAATAAAAAATAGGTCTTTAACTTTTCTCTTTTTTGATAATACCTTGTCGATATTAGTCAATGATATCTGTTCATTTTAATGTATAAATGTTTTGCAATGTCTGGTATGCAAATACAATTTCGAAACATTCAAGGTTAACCATAATATCAAAGGTCAAAGGTCAAAAGAATGGGAAAAATGTTGCAATAATATCACCTGTTTTTAATAATTAATTATTGTTTAAAAGTATTTGTTTTGTCATGTTAGCAACATTTGTTTGTTTAACTATATATTTGTCAACCGATGTCATGAAATAGAAAATAGGTCATGGTCAAACCTGGTTTAAAAGGCAGGGGTCATTTTTACATAAAAAATCAAAGTAGTAGTAATCTTACCCATTACTATGTTCAAAAAGAGTTTTTTCTTACAATTCACTGTTAGCAAATTATTTTAATGTATACATGTCAAGCAAGGGCAGCAATTTAGGTCTTAAAACTAAAATGAGTCAAATTCAAATGTGATATTCAAGGTCAACCATAATATAAAAGGTCAAAGGTCATAAAAGGGTGTACAATGTTGCAATAGTATCACCTGTTTGTAATAATTATTATTGTTTAACAGTATTTGTTTTGTAATGTTTGTTACTGATCGTTGTTCATTTTACTGTATATATGTCAGGCGATGTTATCGAAGAGAAAATATGTCAAGGTCAACCCTGGTATTGAAGGTTAGGGGTCATTTTTGTACAAAAAAAAGCACAAAATGCAGCATACTTACTAATTATTTTGTTCAAACACAGCTTGTTATTAGTCATTGTTACCAATTTACTTTGATGTACACATGTCTAGCAATGTCAACAATGTAGGTCGTATCCCAATAGGTCAGAAGCAAACCTATTATTTAAGGTCAAAGGTCCAATTTGTTGAAAATTTTGTAAAACAGCATTTTTGCAATGATTTTTCTTTATTGTTTTAGGGAATTTTGTCCCTAATAAAACTGATCATTATTCATCTTAAGATATTTAAAACAGACAATATCACTGTTGAAATGATAATGAAAAATAAATGGTTCAAGATGAAACCTGACATTAAAGGTCAAAGGTCATTTTCATGTAAAAATTCAATATACAGCATATATATTCTTTTTTTCTTCGTTAAAATTTTACTTGTCATTTTTTTCATTGAAAATATGTTTTTGTTATTAATAATTGTAAGGCAATATCAGCAATGCAGATCTAATTTCAAAAACAGTGGTTGATAAAGCTTAGATCAAAGGCTAAAGGTCAACTTTGTGTATAAGATCGCAGAAATAGCATTTTTGCAATACTTTTCATTGTTTATAAATGTTTTGTCATGAAGATATCATCAGACAGGATTCCATAGATCAGCCCTGAAGATAATGGCTAAAAGTCATTTTTGGGTAAAAATTCAAAAGTTAGCACTGTTATCTTATTTCTTTGTTAAAAAATATCTTGTCTTTATAACTTGATGTTAATTCATTATAATGTTGACCTTTACTTACTTACTTACTTACTACGTTTAAGCTTCTCATGGCCGTTTTATATTTTAACGTCATATGTAGAAATGGATTGCACTGTATTCTGCAGATCGCTGGCATCTCCCCACAGCTTGGTCTCAAATGAAATGTCTGTGGGCCAACTTTCTGGCGTGCTTCTTCCAAATAGGAACAGCTCTGCAGGATTTGGAATGATGTTTGTTCCTCTAATCCACACTGACCTTTAGCTGTCTCTGCAGCACCCAGCTTCTTCATATGTTTTCTCAGACCATAGTGTCCAGTGCACAGATGGAGGATAGTTGTTTGGATGTGCCTGATTAGCTTATGTAGACTGTGTTGATGGAGCAGGTAGCCTCCATTTATGTTCTTCCGGTCTGTTCTTCAGTAGATTCTGAGCATCTCTGTATGAAATTTGAGATTAGGGCTGTATTTGCTTAGTTGCTTCTTTTGCAAGTTTGTCTGCAGCTTCAAGCCCGGTTATGCTCTCATGTGCAGAAATCCATTGAAATGCTATATTTATGCTCTCACACAGGAGATTGATGTTTTTATCAGCTGTCTCATTAAGATGTGTGATGGACCTGCTGAGAGAGCCTGAAGAGTTGACTTGGACTCTGTTAGGAAGACAATCTTCTGTCCCTTTCCTCCTCGCTGAAACAGTTGGGAGTGGGGCCGATGTGAGGGTTTGCATCTCGGCTCGGAAGTTGGAGCATCTCTTGCCGACTAGATTAGAGAGAGTGAAAGCAAAGCTGTCTTGATATTTGATGTAGGCACCACACTCAGCATTCTGAACTGCTTTTTTTCACTGATCCATTGGTATATGCTTGGATCCAAGAGTGTGCTGGATAGCAGTCATTGATCATTTCTAGTGTTAGAGATTGTTGGCGAGCCTGATGTTGTTTTCCATTTTCTTCTACTCCTGTCACCTCCAAACTGATCTTGGAAGCACAATGTCTAGGAACACACTGATCGGGTACAAGCGGCCTTGCTTCTGCGTCCATTGCTGTTGTTTTCCCTTTTTATAGTTCTTTAACGATATGACTGAGACTCTGTCGTTTCAGTCCGTACTTGGTTTTGCTCTCGAGTTTTGTATGGAGTGGATGTGATGGTAGTCTCTTTGCCTTCTCTGCCTGCACAGGGGCTTTTGTACTCTCGTCTTGTTTATAATGGCTCAAAGTTAAATGTCTTTTCCATTTCTTTGTTAGAGGTGTCTTCATTGGTAAGAAAATTATACACAGGCCTGAATTTCAAACCTTGTCCTGTTTATCTTTACCGGTTTAGGAAGTTGTTACCCATGAGGTGGACGCGTACTCTGTAGTTGGTCGAACGTTGTCTTTGTACGCTTACCGTAGGATCTTTCCATTGGCTCCCCCACTTGTTCTAGCCAGTTTTTTATACTATGAGTTCCTTGAAGATCCTCACCTTTGACTTTTAATCTCAGGTAAGACCTTGCCTAATTTTTCATGATTAAGAAAGAATGATATCATCTGTTATATATTCCTTTAAACAAATAATGATCAGTCACTAGTTTTGAAAAAAAACCCCTAAAAATTGAGGAAATATCATTGTAAAAGTGCTGATTCTGCTTATTTCAGACAAATTTGACCCTTGACCTTTGATGATAGGTTTGGCTTTGACTTAAGACCTACATTGCTGCCCTTGCGTGACATGTATACATTAAAATAAATTGCTAATAGTGCATTGTAACAACAAGCTGATTTTGAACATAGTAACGAGTTATATTACTACTACTTTGATCTTTTATGTAAAAATGACCCCTGACCTTTAAACTAGGTTTGACCTTGACTTATTTTCTATTTCATGACATCGTCTGACAAATATACAGTAAATAATCATAGATCTGTTGCTAACATGACAAAACAGATACTTTTAAACAATAATGATTATTAGAAGCAGGTGATATTATTGCAACATTTTTCTCACTCTTTTGACCTTTGACCTTTGATATTATTGTTTACCTAAAATGTTTCGAAACTGTATGTGCATACCAGACATTTCCTAACATTTATACTTTAAAATGAACAGATATCATTGACTAATATCGACATGGTATTATCAACAAAGAGAAGTAGTAAAGAGCTATTTTTTCATCCCTTTATTTTAAATGACCTTTGACCGTTTATGTCACATTTGAACTTGACTCATTCCAGACTATATTTTATTGCTGACATTGTGGGACAAAAATACATTAAACTAGATTTCAAGTAAGTTAATTAGAAAGGTATCTGTTATTTTTCAAAAAGGAAGCTATTTATGCATTTTTTTTTCACACAAATTTGACATTTGACCTCAGATATTAGCTTCACCCTTTGCGGTTTTGGGGTTACATTTTCACTGCTGACTTTGCCTGACATACAAATATTAAAATCAATTTACTTCAGCGACTAATAATATGAAGATATATCCAACGGGTTAGAAAAAGCAAAGGTAATTGTTTTCACATTATATAAATGTACGTACCGTCTAAAACCAGAATCATCTCATCTTCTTCAGCACCAAATAAATGTTTTGCAAGAGGTCTTGTATGTTGTGAAATGATAGTATTTCTAGTGATACTTTCAAGTCCAAGATACGAATGGACAAAACTCCTCATCAGTGCTTGCCTTACAGTCCTAATAGCCCGTCGCACACTTGATTTACTTACCCTGAAAAGTGTTGCTAACAATTTATTAGTCATTCCGGACCGTAGTTTTAATAAAAGCAGCACTACTGATGTCCGACTTGTCCGTGCCGGTGTAGCTTTTACTTTGCTTTTTATGTGTGGAATAAATCATTAAACTGTTCGAGACTAAGTCCAGTTAGATTTCTCATTTCTTCATCCTTTATATTGTCAAAGTCCAAAATGTTTCGTTTCTTACTGCACATTTCTCTCATTTGCTTCAGTAAATATAGAATAGTTGTTCTATTCATAAACGATTGCTCTGTAACTGGTATATTTCGTAAACACTCTGGTCTAAGCATACATGTAACCGATGTTCGCCATTTTGGTAAAGGGAAACTACTCTCCACGCTAACTGACACCGCTAAAATCTAAGATTGCCGTTGCGTTCCGTAAAAGATCGAATGGTTTATTTTTCTATTAAACAAAATTAATTTCATATAAATTTAAAGTATTTTGATGAAAAAATATTAATAAATCACAAAAATTATTATACTAATTAAGGATCGAGTATTATCTTTAACCGAGATCAAACTGTGAACAACATTACTGACACGAGGTGACACTTAATTGCCGGTAATTACTGGCTAGATGATGATAACAAAAAGACTGTCACACCTTTTGTTATCAGTCTGGATTGAAAGCTCATGACATTTTGACAGATACCATTCCGAAATATTGAATCAGCTGCTATCTAAATTAAAAAGATACAAGTTCATTCGGTTTTAGGATAAATTTTTTTAGTAATAATGTCCATTTTCAAGATCAATAATTTGTGGACCCCCAAAAATTATTAGGGACCCTTAAATTAGCAGCCATGGGAGTCCATGGACTCCCAAATAAAAAAACCGAGGGAAAACCCTGCATGTTTTTTCTTCAATCTGACTTGGACTGCATCTTGCTCCAGCAGGAATTATAACATTATGATGAAGAAATGCAGCAAATTGCGCAGGTGCCGGGATAATTATAAGTTTAGGTCCTGGTTTCTTGCATGCAAAACACCATGCATGTGTTTTAGGTGTAGATGGTATATTTAACTTTACTGAAGGTGGACTGGCTGCAGGAAGAGATGAATTTGAAGCGGTTGGGTGAAAATCTGCATCCCTGGTAGATTTAGAATCTCTCTTGCTATTGTTTTGCTTAGACTTTGTAAATATATCATACATGTAATACTTATGTTTACACTTGTTGCTTATTACATCTTTTTCTGAACTGAACTCGATAAATAATGCCTTTCTGACGTATTTCTTCATATCTTTGTTTATAATGCGTCTTTCCTTTGGTTTGGATCGTTTGTTACACACAACACAGTTGTAGTGTTTCGTCATCTGTAATGAAGCAAACAAATCATTGCATTTTCTCAGAGAACATGTGTATAAATAAATTCAGAATGGGCTAGATTAATAAAACTCCAATGTACCAGACGTTTTTTACAATTACTATTAGAAATTATTCCGGGGAATACAACCCCCAACCCATTCCAGATGAGCATGCTCTATAATGCCACTCCACAAACTATCCTGAGAATGTGTACCTACACATTCATACGAACTTGATGCTGTGATATATTTATACCAAAAAGGTGAGAACACCAAAACGTTTTGGATTTTGATGAAGATGCGTAGGTTATCCGAACAGTGCTTTTATAATATATCAAATATTGATGCCTGGTAAGCATATAATTTTAGTAACATTTGACTGAAAAAAGAAAAAAATTAGAAATGTAAATCACATGACAATAATATGTTACAGATATTTTTTTACTAAATATAGTCTTCAATGAAACGTCAATAGAAATCCAGTTATTAAAGTGTAAGTTTTATCATTTCGTAGTCAGAAAACATGACTGTAATGATCCTTGCATAACTATTTATGGTCATCTTATTCAATAATTCTTGTTCAGCAGACACAACTCTTTCAAATGATACCAAAAGACATGGGGTCACAAGGCAAGGAAGTATTGCCTATATGTGAATCCGTCTGATACCTTAATTCAGATATTTAACAGTAATAATTAAAACAGCAGAGGAGTTGTATCAAGAGCAAGTACTAAAAAGACTGATTATAAAAAAAAATAACAAAAAAAAAAAACATGTTTCACATCGGATTTGAACTCTGGATTCCGGATTGGAAGGCCATCATGCCATCCGCTGCACTACAGAGGAATTAGTTACATAATTGTAAATTAATGTACTATTTAAAAATAAAATAATATCCAATATTCATTTTACATCTACCCTATTTTTTTCAACGGGCTGCATACTCTGCAACGTTATTTCATTTTCGCACTACTATAACGTCATTTCTACGGACTTTGTATGTAACGCAGCTAATGTTAAAACCTACTGCACGGAAGAGTTTGGCACATTTAGTGATACAGAATCCCTTTTCACATTCATCAAAATTCCAACAGTGAACTAGGATATGTGAATTCAGTGAATAAAGCCAAACAATGTGTGGAATTAACTAGCTTTTCAAGCCTGGGATCATTGAATAAGAAACGATTACGAAAGTCGGAACAAAATGGGGACGAATGCTGTCAACATTTTAGCGTCTGCAAAAAAAAAGCAAACGAAAATAATCAAATAAAACGTTACATACCTTTCTTGTAAATTTGAATTCCTTCAAATATATACTTAATCCATTATTTAACGTATCATTTACACCAGTTGTTCCACTAATAAAACAAAAAATTAATTTGTTTATCTATTTTTAGCGTGAGGTTTGACAGATTTTCTTCCGTTTTCGTACTCCGACTTATTCGCTCCTTCTATTTTCCTACGGGTGGCATTAAGTGTGGTATTTGCGTCTTGCAACAAAATACTTTCTTTGTTTGCATAATTATTTTTTGACCTTTATTCGTCTTTAAATTCATGTTTTGATGTTACAAACTGCCGAATTTATGAGTCATTCTCCCGATAGGTTAATAAAAACTTGCAGTTCAAGGTATTAGAAAAAAGTAAAATGTATAATGAGCGCAGGTGTCGACAAACTTAAGATTTTCACAGACTATATATGAATATACAACAAATTTAAACACAAAAAATAAAACTGTCGACAGCTGCGCTGATATCTAAATTTTGATGTGAACATGGAAATAACAATAAAAACTTGAAAATCGCCGATCTGGGGTATGTTTGATAGGATATATCTGCTACATTGCAATCAATATTTTAACAACAAATGTCTTATTCGTATAGAGTAAGGTATGAACTAATGAAAAATAGTAATAATTTTGAGACAGTAAATACTGTAGTAATTGTCATAATCTTAGGCCAAAACTACAGGTTAGTGAATCAAGCCCTTTAAGATAACAAGGTGGCTACGATATTCAGCGATATGTTTCCATTATAACTTATAACCCCAATCAATAAGAAGAAAGATGTAACCTTCCTAAAATATAAGTTTGCATGAACATATGAATAAATACAGGTTATAAATCTTGAATGATAAAATGTAT
Source organism: Mercenaria mercenaria (assembly GCF_021730395.1). NCBI lineage: Eukaryota > Metazoa > Mollusca > Bivalvia > Venerida > Veneridae > Mercenaria > Mercenaria mercenaria. The sequence goes on along the minus strand of NW_026462011.1, from coordinate 33,603 downwards.
GTTTGAAGTTACTCAGCAGTTGATAGAAATCTGTCTTGGTGTCACTGTGCTGTCTATTAAAGTGAGAAGGTCCTTCTTGGCCCAGGTGTAACAGTTATCTAATTTAGTTATTAGAAATGTCTTCCAGTCTCCATATCACTTTGACCTTGACACGCAAAACAATAAATGTGATATACCTACCACAGTCGAACATCCTATAAAGTTGACATAAGTAACGCAATATACACCCTCTCCTTTGAAGAGGAAGGTAGGGGAGGTACATAGTCATACAAATCTAGACATTGAGGTTTGGCCAAGTAGGTATACTGTTCTAATATTACTCACAGTCAAGCTTCACTCATCGTTTTTCATTTTGTACTTGACAAGGTAGAGAATGAAATTATAACAAAAGTCAAAAGCTCGTAAGAACATTTTGTTCACTGATAATATAACTCAGTACATTATATTATAGCTAGAAAGGTGTGCAATAAATGTCATATAAAGGTGAAGTAAGCATTAGTAATTTGTCCACCAGAACATCAGACAATCAACAAAAATGCATATATATTTTAGTCGTCGGAGATAATTACACTCATCATTGCATATACTATAACTAATTAGATGTTTCTTTAAAACGGTGTATAAAATGGTTACAGTATAACAAACTGTGCATGTATAACTACATATACTGTGAGCAAATTTAGCAAAATATTTCCAGGAAGTAAGATTCCTTGAAAATTTTCTGACCAATTTTCAGTTTTCTGACTTCCTAAAGTTGATGATGTTCACCATCATTTGTTCTGTATCAGACACCATCTATGACCCTGAACAGTGACCCTTTAGAACCCTTTGAAACATCATCTTACTGGACAATTATTTCTGCTAAATATAAGTGTTTCATCAATGTCATAATTACAGTCGGGCTAATATCTGACACGAGCTTTGACCTATAAGTGCGACCTTGACGTTTGAGATAGGAATCAAGGATAAGTGTGACATTTGTGGCATTTTCTTCACCAAAAAAAAAAAAAAAAGAAATGAAACGATTCTCAATGAATAGCTTAGACTGAACAATATCTGAAGTAAACATAACATCAAACAGTAATTTACCACAAGCAAATAAAATTTTGTAACACAAAGGAAATAGTGTGCTTTGTCACAAGTGACCAGGTTAACAGTTTATCGTACATTGTAACCAGAATAACATTTCCAATAAGTTTCAAGCAGTAAAATATGACCTTTAAGTGTTTATGATTACCTTCTATGATTTGCCATACTGACCTTAGGCTAGTTTTTTAACTAGATATTTCACTTTGGGACTTGACATAAATAAAACATTCTGACAAAGTTTTATGAAAATTAGACAGACAATGTGGCATCTAGAGTGTTAAAAAGTTTTTTCTTGGATTTTATATAGTGACCCAGTTACCTTAGGTAACCAAATTTTCAACATGACTTTCAGAGACAAACATCTTGGCATACTTTTATGAAGAACATGTAGTAAATGTGGCCTCTAGGGTGTTATCAATGTTTTCCTATGATTTGACTTAGAGATCTAGTTTAAGACGGTTTCTCTACGACTTGACTTAAATACTTAGGTTTTGATCACAGGTAACCCGGTTTTACATTAATGATTTGCCCTATATTTCATGAAGACAAACATTCTGACAATGATTTATGAAGATCAAACACAAAATGCGGCCTCAGATCATTAACAAGGTTTCCTACTACCTGACCTAATGACCTTAGCAGACCAAACTAACAATTTGCACATTTAATTATGCACCGTTAAGGCAAAAATCAGAAGAGCAGCACACCCCTTCCAATGTCCGAAGATGTATTCAAATCGAGTGCTTTGAAAGATGCATGTTGCAGTCTCGGTTACATACGATATGTATCTTAAAGCAGGTTACAAATAATGCACCCCATGGAAATATTCAGTTTCATGAGCTCCATAAGTGTAAATTTGACGATTGTGTTTATTTTCATGATAATCATGTACAACCACGACAAACTAAATGATCTGGAAACGATGTTTTCATAAAAACATCAACGGAATTACTCAGAAACGAAAGTCAACGGATATAAACACATATCTCACTGACTAATTTATAAGTAATAGCTAGAATTGAATTAAACTGAATGACAGCGGTCAAGTATGTGCTTTCTTAATAATCAAAATGCTGAATTATATACACGTTAAAAGCTAGTTTAGTTTAAAAGTCCGACCTACACAGACGGTAGCAAACGATATTTTTTAAAATGAATGAAGGGCAGCATGTTTGTTCGAATTTTTGGATGTAGACATATTATATTATTTATTTTGCGACTGTAAAAATAAATTAACTTTTAGAATCGAATTTACAAGCAAAGGATGTGTCAATACATGTCTGTGGTGTTTTACTTTACGGAAGGTCTTATATATATTTTTAATATATAGTAAAATCTGTATATAAAACAGAAATAGCTTAGTTCATCATTTTCTATAAATATTCTGCATTGCATTCACGAGTGTTGGAAATGTGCAGAAGAAAGAGTGAATTAATACATGTATTTTTATTTGATTTTTAGCTCGACTATTCGAAAAAAAGGTAGAGCTATCCTACTGAACACGGCGACGGCGTTGGCGTCGGCGTCAGCGTCACACATTGGTTAAGTTTTTCGTACCAGTCCACATTTTGACAAAGTCTTTTGAGATAAAGCTTTGAAACCTTCAACACTTGTTTAACATCACCATGTCCAGTTTTATGCAAGAGCACATAACTCCATCAAGGATTTTGGCTGAATTATGCCCCTTTTAACTTAGAAATCTTGGTTAAGTTTTTTGTACCAGTTCATGTTTTGTGTAACGTGGTTGATACATGGCTTTGAAACTGTTATCACTGTTTTATTAAAACAGTCTCTACCTTTAGGCAAGAGTACATAACTCTGTCTAACTACTTTGGCTGAATTATGGCCCTTTTTGGACTTTGAAATTGGTACAATTTACATACAAATCTGCGTTTTGTCAAAACTATTGGACATGTGGTTTTGAAACTTTGAACACTTCTTTACCATCATGATTTCTATCTGTAGGTAAGAGTACTTAACTCTGTCAACTATTTTGGCTGAATTTTGGTCCTTTTTGACTTGGAAATAGGTTCAGTTTTCTTACAAGTCAGTGTTTTTTCAAAACATTTTGACATGTGGCTTTGAAACTTTGATCGTTACTTTATCATTATGATTCTATCTGTAGGCAAGTGTACACAACTCTTTCAACTATGTTGGCTGTATTATGGCCCTTTTTTGGACTTGAAAATCTGTTAATTTTTCATACATGTCCATATTTTACCTAACCAATTCGTCACCCGGCTTTGAAACATGAACCACTTGTTAACCACCATTGTCTACGTATGTAGGCAAGACTACATAACTAGGACAAGGACTTAGTTCCGTCAAGGCCCTTTTTGACATAGAAAGAAGTTTCCCATTCCATTTCATATTTGTCTAAACTATTTGATATATGCTTTGAAACTTTGAACATTTGCTTACCATCATGCTCACACATTGCCATATGGTGCAAGACTTATCCAAATCCACAAATACATGTACATTGTTCGTCTTATCTGTTATTTGTCTTTTGTCTGAAAATCTCTGGTAACATTTTGACCCTATACTTCCATCAATGCTTCGAACAGTCCTGTTGTCTTGTTGTAACTGCGGAGATCCACAGATGTGTATATCATTACAAATAAATAGGGATATCTTTTTTCAATCGGATATTTACATTTAATGAAGAAATAATTCGGAAACGCGCAAAACGAAATTATGGATTCATGTCTTTGATTTTATACCTGTGTAGGCCCGCGAATTTTTTTCGGTTCATGACATATTAGTATTATACATCTATATCTTTCAATATTAGCATTCGTTTTGCAAGTATAAGTTCGAAAGCATGCTGAAGTTTTGGCCCTTGAAATGGTCGGAGAATTTAATTTTACCACATGTATGAATTAGTATGGATTTTTCAATTATTTTCGATCAGTATTAACATGGAAAGAAAATGTTAGTAAGATTAATCGACCCTTATTGCTGGTAGTGAAAAATAAAAAAAAAAATAATAATAATAACATTGAATGCAGTATTGTTTGAAACATGCAATAAGAAAGGATTGATTACTTAATGCATTTCATTTATATTTGAGATGGTCAGCGAATGTGTTTTTGAAGTTTGCAAGAAAAAAATATTCATTATTGTATTCCATGTCTTTGATTTTCCATTTGAAATAGTCAACAAATGTTTTTTACTACAAAAAATCCATATTTTTCTATCAATATTAAAGGGCCTGGACTGCAAATATTGGCTAAATGATCTTTCTTTGAAAATGAAACTTGGTCATATTATGAATATTAGAACATGAGTTTTTATTTGTTACCTTTTTTTCAAAAGAATGCGAAACCGAAAATATACTTACTAGTCGGTAATCGGACCCGGCTTGCCAATTGGAATAAAAGCTCCTAACCATCTCGACCAATACACTGCGGCGTAACTTGTACTTAACGACCGTTTAAATGAAGCTTTATATTTAAAGCAGTTTACCTTCGGTACTTTGTGACAAATGCTTTTCAATTATGAATGAAAGAAAAGTAAATACAACTTAATATTATGCAAAAATCGGGCATGGATACTTATTATGTATACACAGAATGCAGAAATTCTGAAAACGCGAAAATATACATCGTACGATGTAAAATGTTCTAAACGAGGAAGAAATGGTGGGTTAATCCATGTCTTAGTTTGTGTTTTTTTTTATTTGGTATGATCAGCGAATATTTTATTCGTACAAAAATAAATACAGATGGATTAATTTATCTTTTTTTCCATGAATATTAACATTGAATGAAGAAATTTTGGAAATGCGCAAATAAAAATGACGGATTAATCCATGACTTTCATTTTATATTTAATATGTTCCACGAATATGCTTTACTACAAAAATTAGGGTTGGATTAATCCATCGTTTTATATCTAGATTCATCGTACAAGATAGAAAGGATGGATTTAGGTTGTTTGAGTTGAAAGCTGGTCTTGCATTTCGTTTTCGATAGGACCAGGTAGTAATTGCTCCATTTATGTCGGTCCATATAACATACAGTGATACTCTACCTGCTGGTGGAAGAGCCAAACTGATTTTTTTTACAGCTCAGCTCATAGTTCAGTCAAAGGAATAAAAATATTTTATGTACTTTGAATTGAAAGCTGGTCATTTCGTTTTCAATAAGACCAGGCAGTAATTACTCACTTTTGTCGGTTCATATAACATACAGAGATTAGGTACCTACAGGTGGAAAAGCCAAACTGTCAATATTTTCAAAAGCACAGCTCATAATTAAGATAAAGGAAAAGAAACATTTAGATTGCTTGAGTTTGAAGCTGGTCTTGCATTTCGTTTTCGACAAGTCCAGACAGTAACTGCACATTTTGTCGGTTCATATAACATAACAGACACTTAAAAATTTCATGTGGCTAATCTTGCATTACGTTTTCATAAAATGTGTAGCGTCCCGTCAATATAAAATACTCTTTACTTACTTTACATAACCGTGAATGTTCAGTGTATTTATAATACAGTCTATTTAATTATTTAAATAAAACTATATGACTTATTTAAGTTGAATACAATGTTAATTTAATCTGACGTGTCTTCATTTATGACATTTTTTTCCTCATACCCTGTCTTTGTCTTGCTTTTTTCTAACATCCCGTATTTTGCTGCAGGTATGTTTAACCTTCATTCCATGTCATTGAAATTGTGGTGTCATTTTAAAGTGGCATCAAAATGTAAAGCCTTGTTTCACAATTTTACTTAAATTCCCATCTTATATATGAAAAATGACGGATAAGGTGAAATCCGCCCCATTTTTTTTTTGCCAAATTTCGTCTTGAAATGAATATTGTACAATATTCAGAATATATGCGATTGAGGTCCGATTTTACTTTGTCGCAATATTGTTCGAGACTTTTGCTATCGTGTCAGAAACATGAGCCCTGACGTCACTTTTCGTACAACGCCCAGTTCCGAATGCTCGCGGCATTTTTCTTTCCTGCGCTCTGAATTTAATATAAATGAAAAATACAAAATAATTGTCACTTTGCATTGTGAAAATGCTACACAATGGTACACAATTCAGCAAAAAATGATTGACACTTAAGACGTCACAGACGATATCGTGAGGTTAGAACAGAAAAGCTCACATCAAGTTTTGCTACAAATTTTGCCTTAAAATCCACTTTATAAAAATCGGCTCGATAAAAAAACGTATAACATTGGTATGTTGTTTCACAGTATGTGTACGTCTAGCAGACATAAATACTTATGGGTCACAGATTTTAATTTTTCAATATTTGACGATATTTATCCCTACCCCATTAAGGAATGACACGCTAAATCGTGTTTTATATAATCTAAATAGTATGCGAAGTTGCATGTATTAACGGTAAATCAGGAATGAATTGATGAAATGAATCAACATGAACTTATTGAGAGAAATAAGGGGATATTTGCTAAGAAAGTGTTAAAGAAAAAGTCAGATTTTTTTAAAACATATACATGCAATAAATTGAAACATTCAGGTGTTTACGGTCATGTTCCGAAAAGAAGAATTGTAGATATGAAATATCTTGGTGAGATATTTGATAAAGGGTGTAAACCATGTTAACGACATTTCGTATCTGAGGATATTATAGAAAAAAAACTTGTGGACTTCATTGGTTAAATTTAAGTGTTCAGAATGTGAACACGAAACCACAATTTCTACATGCAGGGCATCCGGAGAAACAGATATGACTCTTACTAAATCTCCGTACTCCGTAAATCTGAAAGCGGCAACTGCTGAGGGTTTTTATAACATATTTTCTAGTATTTATTACTTTATCAAGAGTTTTTTACTGCACTTGATTAAAAAGATCCCGCAAAGAAATAAATTCTTTGCATCGGACCAGCAGCTGTGCTTAATTGTAATAAAAAAATCAGAAATAGTGCACATTTATACACTACGGCAGTAATATTTTAAATTGTTATTGCACATGGAACATACATATATACATTGCTGTAATTCTCTACAGAACGCTTCATCGTTTTTACGCCACAACGGTAATATATATACACACATTGCTTCTTCCAACTGCATACTAGACGTGTGTAAATATTTATCCACTATGGGAGTATTTTACTTTTCAAATTTAAAACTCAAACTTTATGTAAAAATGCATTTGAATTATCCCAAAGTACACAATAGTAATTTTGACTTTGAGCTCCATGCATTATGCATTATAATGCATGGAGACTCTGGAATGCTTGATAAATGGTACAGTATTCAGTATTTCACCTAATGTGCCTTTGTATACTCATTATATTAATTTATAGTGCGGGATCGTAGTGTAGGAGATACATTCGTGCACTTGTAATCTCTGAATCCTCTCGCTGACGTAGGGTCGCAGGTTCGAGCTCTGCTACTAGTCCAGTCAATTTATATTTTGACATAAAACTAATTGCAAAAGTAATGCTCACTGTGAAAATACATCAAGTATGCTTCAACATTTACAGAACAAAAAGTCTAGGAAAATCTAATAAGTGGAAAGCAAAAAATAAGACATTTTATTTCACTGAAAATTTTGCACAAAATTTTGACCCGTTCGGCTTGCCATATAATACGAAGCGTTTGACTTACACGGATTGATCATGAATGTGCGTCTGTAGTTTATATTGTAAACACGGCCGAATATCGAAAGATAACCGACATACTTGCTATTGTTAAGGTAAGTAAGCAATAAATACGATTATTCATTTAAAAAACTTAAAAAAGACATGCTTCCAGGTTTTTAAAATAAACCCTCTTGTACTTGTTTACCTGTTATAATACGTTTTCGCGAAGTATACGGCAGATCAAGAAGGCTGCCAAAAAAATGGTCATTAATCAAAACGATCATAAAATTACACTTTATTAAATCATTTTTATAAAAGGTTTTATTTTTCTGTATCGTCAAAATGATACACAAGATTTATATACCGCCCCGAGAGTTTGACAATTTTTCAAACTATGGAACGCCGTTTACGCAAAAATTACGTATTTTCTCTGTACATCTATGTTCATGAAAACGGATTATGATTCTGTTTAAATATCAAATATGTACGTTGCTGAGAATTTCAGGTGGCAAATTATTTGTCAGAGGGTTAACCCTAATTCCATCCGTTTGTTTATCTGTCCTGTCAGTCTCGAAATCTGAATCTTATTCTGAATGTGAAGTTTACTCAAAACACATTGGAGCTATGTTTATGAAATCTGGCAGTAAAAGAGAAGTGACTTCTGACATTATTATTAAAAGAAAACCCCTTACTTAATATCTATTTTCGTGAGAAATTTAATTGTATATTAAATAAACAATGATTATCTTAAACTAGAAACTTAAAAAACTTTATTAGAATATTAAAAATTGACATTTTAACAAATAATTAATTTCAGTATTTTTTCATTTCAGAATGGATTCAGCAACTGGGCTATGCATAATTTGTAACCACACCCTAGATGACGGCACAAAAACAGTACAACTCACACAAAAGGGAAGCGATGGCATAAACACCGCCAGTGAAAAACGCAAAGATTCAATATCTACTATACCTGGTCAATTCGTGCATGTTGAATGTAGAAAAAAGTACTGTAATCCAAATATAACTGCTCGTGATGTCAAAGAACAACAACAAACAAATTATTCAAGATCTTTAAGATCGAAAAATGAGACATTTATATTTAAAGAAAACTGTTAATTTTGTGGCCAAGTGTGACGGTAAAAAACGGGGCTATGATGTGTATCCTGTCAGAACATTAGATTTTCAAAAAACAATCTTAGACATTTGTTCTACTAGAGGAGATGCTTGGGCTCAAAAAGTGTCCGCTAGAATAGAATTTGCTGCAGACTTACCCGCAGCAGATGCTGTATACCACCAGACTTGCAATGTCAATTTCAGGACAAATAAAGACGTTCCAAAGTATTTTCAACCTGATGTTGAAAAAACACAGGCACGTGGTAGACCAACAGACCAGGATGCATGCACAGCTTTTATGAATGTAATAGAATACTTAAAGGAAAATGACAATGAACAAATTACCATTACAGATCTGGTGGACAAAATGAAGGAGTCGTGTGGAGAAAGGGCTTATAGTGCTTCATACACAAAACAAAAGTTAATGGAACACTTTGGTGATTCTGTAATAATCACAGTAATAAACGGCAAGCAAAATGTTGTTACTCTTAGATGGACTGCATCTTCTATCTTGCATGACTTTTATTGTCAGTGTAAATCAGACAACCCAGAGAATGAGAAAGTTAAATTAATAAAGACTGCAGCAAAACTGATAAAGAACGATATCAAATCAGTAAATACAAATAAAAACTTATATCCGAATTCACATGACATTTCGTCTGCTGAAGCCAATAAACAGTTTATGCTAGATAGTTTAGTGCAATTGTTGCGAGATCTGTTCAATGAAAAAGATGCTGATAATAAAGTGTGCTCCATAGGTCAAGCAATAATGCAGGCCTCACGTCCAAGAATGATAATTGCTCCTTTGCAGTACAATTACACCATCACTTCGCCTCAAAATACCTTATTGATGTATTGAACAGCTTAGGATTTTGTGTTTCTTACTCTGAAGTCCAAATGTTTGAATCTTGTGCGGCTGTTTCAAACAGAACAAATATTGAAAATTTTCAGAATGACATGTTCACCCAGTATGTTGCAGATAATGTAGATCATAATCTTCGAACTCTTGATGGGCACAATACATTCCATGGTATGGGCATGATTGCATGTGTAACCCCTGGAAACTTCGGTAATAAACCTATTATGCGGCAAGTTGTTTCTTCAGATGATCTCATCTCTGCTGGAAGAATAGATATTTCATTCTATCGTCGACCAGAAGCTGCAAAGTTGTCAATTAACCTGTCTGATCTAAAGAGATTTAATGTGTCAGACAACATCATCAAATTAACTTTCCTTGCTCAGGTGACTTGGCCTCTTAGAAAGCCAGGCCCAGAATGGTCAGGCCTTATGCAGATGGTAAGAGAGGGGGACTACCCTGGAAAATCTTCTGTTGTATTCCTACCGATGATTGATATGGACCCAGGTGATATGTCCTGCATATACACAACTCTTAAATACATCAGTAGCCATGCTTGCCAGTACAGACAAACCGCTATTGTAACATTTGACCAGCCATTGTATTGGAAAGCAGTGACGGTGATTTCAAGTGAAAATGACAATAGTTCAATCAAAGACATAGTGGTGCGAATGGGTGGTTTTCATTGCATTATGAGCTACCTCGGGTGTATTGGTAAGCTTATGTCGGGCTCAGGATTGAGTGATTTGTTAGAAACAGTTTATGCACCAAATGTAATTCCTCACATAATGGGTGGAAAAGCTGTTGCAAGAGCAGTAAGGGGACATTCACTTGCAACCAATGCTTTAAATATTCTGTTGATGCGTCATTGTTCAGAGACCTCCCCACTTGTTGATGCCAACAATAATGATGAAGTCAAGGAAACAGGAGTTGAATGTGAAAATAGTACAATGAATGGGTTTGTAGATCTCTATTCAAAGTTATCTTCTGGTAAAATTACTGTTGAGGATGTATACAAGAATGATCTTCTTGATGACTTCTATAAATCATGGTTAACTACAAAGCAGAGACTCTTACAATATCCAACTGCAGCATTGTGGATTCAGTATCTAGAAATGATGGATATACTACGCAAGTTTATAACAGCAGAACGAACTGGGGACTGGGAGCTGAGTTTGCAATCGTTGAGTGAAATGCTGCCTTTCTTTGCAGCTGCGGGCCACAACTTGTACCTAAAGTTGGAGTATTTTTATTTGCAATGTATGCAAACCCTTCATGAAAACCACCCTGATGTATATCAAGCATTCATGAAAGGTCAGCATGTAGTACGCCGAAGTGACAGATACTGGGCGGGATTATCACCAGACCTTGTCATAGAGCAAGCTTTGATGCGGTCAGTCAAAACTACAGGAGGAATGACTCGTGGAAAGGGAATGTCAGAAAGTCAACGTGCACAATGGTTATTGTCGATGCCTTCATGTGTTGAAATTAACAACGCCATGCAGTTATTTTGTGGGAAAGAATTTCAGACCAGTCCACAGCATAAAGAACTAGGCAAATCTCGAAATGAAAGAGATTTCAAAGATACCCAGATTTTCTTATCATTCTTAGAAGAACGGAATCCTTTTCGTGAAGATCCTCTTCTGTTCAACATCGAAACTGGCGTTACAACAGATTCAACGGTGGATGCGCATCAGGCAAAGATGGTTGGAAACAAAGTTGTAGAATCAATGATAGGACAAAATGTTTTTGAAGTTAGTTTCAAAAAAAGTCAGAAAGCAGTCACTTTGGATGCAGCACAACAGCTCAAAGTTGATAATGATACAATAAAAGTTGACCCACAGTTACTTTTTCAAAGACTGTCAGCAGCAGCACAGAGGTTTATAGAAGATATGCCAACTGTGTTTTCTTATGAACTTTGCAGTGTACCGTCCTCTTTGTTTGATACAACAGGACTGATTAGAAAGACACAGAAGTCACTGCTGGCGGATGCTATATGGGCACTTGGAGATCGTAGTGTTGTTGAAATACTCGGGACGAACAAATACATGTATGTCATTGACGGTGATTCCCTTCTGCATCATGTTCCATGGAAATCAGGGATGTTGTTTCAAGAAATATGTGATGCTTACATTCACTATATCTTTTCTAAATATCCTAATACTTTAATTGTATTTGATGGATACCAGTCTGGTCCAACTACTAAGGACACAACACATGTGAGACGTAGCCATGGTGTTACCAGTACAAAAGTTTACTTTACAAAGTCTACACCACTTGCAACAAGGAAAGAGAAGTTTCTAAGTAATTCAGAAAACAAACAAAACTTTATTTTCATGCTAGGAAAAGAACTTGAAGAGAAAGGGTATGGTGTCGTTTATGCAGATAGTGATGCTGATGTTTTGATTGTAAAGTCTGCTATAGATTTAGCTGACACAAGAGATGTTGTAATTATATGTGAAGATACAGATATTCTTGTGCTTTTGTTGTACTACATAAACTCCGATCACAAACATGTAATATTCAAATCAGCCCTGAAGCAAAAAACATCTAAATCACAACGAGTATGGGATATAAACAAAACCAAATATGTTCTTGGTCAGGCACAGTGTAGAATGTTGCCTGTTATACATGCATTAACTGGGTGTGATACAACTTCACAGTTGTTTGGAATAGGCAAGGGATCAGCACTGAAGAAATTTAGATCTGATGAGCGACTTGTTGCCCTTGCTGACGTGTTTCTAACACAATCCAACAAGGAAGATGTAATCAGTTGTGGAGAGCAAATTTTTGTTGTTCTGTATGGTGGATCACCGTTGGAAGGTCTAGACGTGCTACGTTTCCGGAAATTTACCACGAAAGTGATGTCAAGTTCTACCCATGTGCAGGTGCAGACATTACCACCCACATCTGCAGCTGCCAAGTATCACAGTTTACGTGTGTATTATCAGGTACATGAATGGATAGACAGTGAGACCAATCTTTTGCCAATTGAATGCGGCTGGGCACTGACACATAACATGCTCATGCCTTTGAAAACTGACCTTAAAGCTGCACATGATAATCTGCTTAATATGGTCAGATGTAAATGTAAACAGAACTGTGACTCGAGAAGGTGTACTTGCAGAAAAAACGGACTAGAGTGTTCCTCAGGATGTGCTGAATGTAGGGGTTTAAGTTGCACAAATGTTTCAAAGTTCACAGACTTGGACTCGGACTTGGACAGTGATTAAGTCTTCATGACAAAATATACATGCAACTGAGTTTAGGTAAAACTGTAATATCACGTTACGTATTTAAATGACAAATTGTGATTATTTCATGATATACTTTTAATATACATGGTTGCAGTCATTTCTGAAAACAAAATCAAACATTTTTTTAATTGATCAACATTTTTTAGCTTCATCATACGAAAACCATACTAATTGCGACCAGTATGGATCCATATCAGCCTGCGCATCCTAGCAGTCTGATGAGGATCCATACTTTTCTCTGAACATCCCATGATCTCTATACTGACTGAATAGCGAACAGTATGGATTCTGATCAGACTGCACGGATATGCAGGCTGATCTGGATCCATACTGGTCGCGATGGGCATAAGGCTGGTTTTTGCATGACGCGGCTCATTTATGGAGATTTTATAATTGCATATTGATAACAGATTAGTGATCAGCCAGATGTACTTCTTAGATTTAAGTGAATATGACTGCATTGAACATTACATTCAATTTATCTGCATTTTCCCATATACGATACGTAATACTGATATTTTTCAATAAATATGTTGTGTTACCCCACCCACTTTTGCTCTTTTTGTTCTGAAAAACAACATTTATTACACTTAAATATCAAAAATATACTTGTTTTGATTAACTTTCTATTGTAAAACGAAATTATAGTACAGTGCATATTTTAAAATGAAACTATTGGTTGCTTTTTACACTCATATGTCAATTTTTTTGAAAATGACTGCCCCAAAATCTTTAAATAGTCGCCGGATTCATGTATTTTTTCCGAATTTTCCCCATATTAGATTTTTCTAGACTTTTGATATTTTGTCAAAGACAGTATCTAGATTTCAAATCAGTGATTTTCGATTCTTTTGCAGTTAGTTGAAGGTCAAGGGTCATTTTGCTACAGATTGACTGGACTATACCGACTAGGATTTTTTTAATGTGAGAAAGTAGGCAATTGCTTACGGACTTTGGCGTCTAGTGCTGGTCTTTCCCAGGAACGATAGTTAGGTGAACTGGCTGTCTGATATAATTTGAATAATATTAAAAAATGGCCGTAAATCCAAACAAAAACAAAATCTTTATTTATGTACTCCGATACTGTGGCAAATTGGCAATTGCCTTCAAGATGTAAAATCGTCCTTGCGCAGTTTTAGCAAATAATTCTACCCTATCGACTCTATGTGTAGACGAAAATACTTTAAACATCAAAGCATAGTTAATTTATACATTTGCAATATGGCCTGGCGACATGTGATTCAACTGGGGTCTAACAATCAATATCCCACTTATGAGTAAGACGTTTTAACAACTGAGCTATGAACACAAGGCAGAATCAAACCTTTAACTCTAGATTGAGCCCGATTACCGGAAAGTCCCATAAATTATTCAATTAAAACAGAACAAAAGATAAAAAATCAAATTTATTTGACGTTTCTTTTGTCAAAAGTCGGCAATATCTCATAATAATTTCAATGAAGCAAGAGCATAATATCATCAGATCTTCTTTTATAAGTCTTGTTCCGAAAAGAAACAATCGAATTTCCTAAAAGGAAACGTTCATAATCATTTCAGTCCTAGAATTATTACAATGAACTGCTTCCAAATCCGTGCATGAATGTGTTTTCGGTGAAATGAGATCTTACAGTTATTCATTATATGATTAAACAATTGATACCTTAATTGTGACTTTAAAGAAAAGTATCAACGGAATACAGCTAGCAACTGGGATACACTGTAATTTATATAGAATGCTATTAATAAATTCAGTTATTTTAAAATCTGTTTGAAAGTCGATAAGGCATAACAAACTAAGAAAAGAACACTTCTTACTACTATTATAAGTTTTACAACGAAGTGTCATTCGACATGTTTGAGTTTGTTTTGTTTATGCACTTGCATCATATACACCACAAAAACAGATTATGAATATATATAAATTTAAATAAACCTGAGTAGCGTATAGTTGACGCGTTTACATGGTCCGATCCGCTGACACAACTTGTTGGTGACTAAAAGTAAAATGCAACAAAAACATTTTCTTTGTATTTACAAACAACTTATTACAGGAAATAATAAAATAAAATAATAAAATTAACAACTGAATGAAAACACCGTACAGTACAGGCAATTCCCTTTGAACGGGTATTAGTAAGAAAGGTCATATATCAAATGTACACAACCTGACTAAATTTAACGATAGACAGTCATACCTATAGTTCGATCCGGGGGAACCGGTAGGAGACTAAATGTAAAACATTAATTAAACAAAAACATATGACAGAAGATAACAAAAATTACAATTAAACGAAAGCAAGTTGTAAAAGCTATAACAGATAAGGATCATTCATTACTAACAAATCATCGCAAAAGGTAACATAGAGTATTATGCAGTTCACTAAAAGTCATGAAATAATTCCAGTTTTTTTTTTTTTTTTTTTTGTTTTGTTTTTTTTTTTTTTGTTCTTTTTTTTTATTAATTTTGTACTGTAGTCTGTTTAAACAGAGTTAGAATGAAAATATTTTGTCAACAACTTACGATAATAACGGTCAATCTATATATACATGTATTTTCTGAATAGCCATCTAAAGGCAAGAGGGTTTAAGGTAATTAGCATTGTTAATGACGCATAGAAAGATAACACGTCCAAAACTCAGTCTGATAAACATGTCATCGGTAGAACTGTTTAATCAGTTAGTTATGTTTCTACATTTAATATGCCCGGTTGTATGATTATTATTTCTATACCATATTACAATGTATTAAAATTCACAAGAAGCCAAACTTTATGAAACAAGTCTTTCTTGAATTTCAAAAATTTAGTTCTAAACCTCTTTCCCTTGCTACAGCTCATATAAGAAAAGTATATTGCATGTTAAAATTAAAGATGAATCAATCAAACTTTCTCATTCGTACTAAAAACCGAACGTACATATACACACGACACATAAAAATATGTACATCATGTAATGTTCTCACTAATCTTAGACACTGTCTGTTTCTTTCTTCAGTTTGTGCTTAATGTCCGCTAGTAAGACAGTCATTTCTTCTTCGTCGATTTCCCAGATGATTTTGATGTCATTTTACGGATTGTTTCTATTTTAATATGTACCTTCCTGTCTGATTTTTGCAACCGTTATGCAGCTAAATTGAAGGAAGGGATTTCTTATTTAAATGTAGTGATAATGAGCAATAATAAAACGTATCAAATTATAACATTTAGTGATTTACAATGGTTATATATACTAAAATAATCGATTTTCTGGAGTTTCCAATTTCGCTCTTGTTTCCATAAGTTCCCTCGTGTGTTGGTTTTGTGTGTGTGTGCCTGTGTGTGTGTGTGTGTTTGTGGTGTGCGCGTCTGCGTGCTGTGGGTTTCGTTTTGGGATGGCTGCGATTTTGGTACGTGGCATTCCCTGTTTGATATTTGTCTTTGTTTTTTTATGGGAGTTTCCGGATTGGAGGTCTGTATGGACTTGTCCTTAGCCATCCCAGTTCTGGACGCAACATCATGATACGGAAGAAAGTATTATTTAAAAGATCGCGGGGATTAACCCTGAAAATAGATGGCAATATTTTTATGTAAGCAAGACATTTTGATTTTCAACTACAATTATTGCTCAACTTATCTGGAACTGGTTTTTGTACTTAAGGGTTGGATTTCTCGAAAGATTTAATCCTGTACCAAGAATATATACTGCAATAACAGACTTTTCCACTTCTGACATGCTTAAATTTTCAAGAAATTTGACCCAGAGGGATAATTTGAGAACATTTTTGATTTTGAGCGTCTTGTTGACTCAGACCCAGTTTATATACATTGCGTATAAGAAAGTACGTTCACTTAACATAGCAATGACTCAATAACACCATGAAAACTTTAACACTACTCATAAGATCAATATAACTTTCTAGTAAGAAGAGTATTGTTATACCTGTGTAAATTGTCTTTGCATTGCTTACAACCAAATGATGACGTTGGTGTTCAGACACTACCGGCGGTCTTTAGCTTCCTCGTACTGCAAAACTGACAAGCATTTGTTCGCCCTGACATTGAGATTATTTCATGTGAGTCTGCAAACTCTCGGTATCAACGACCTGCGTTTGTTTGGGTTTCCTAATTCTTGAACGGTAACCTTCCACACTCTAGCTACCATGTTTCAATCTTTGATTTGACGTGTCATAGGCTGTCCTTCGTTCAATGTCCTAACCGAAACAGCCTTCTGTCGGACTAATTTTTGTGGTTTCAAATCATAAGGCCAGAATTTCCGCCCTATATTAAAAGACCCGCAAAGATTGGTTGAGCTGGCAAGGAACGCCTGTGCCAAAGGGATGTGTCTAGTAACACTATATGGTTCAACCAGATGTTCAATAACCTTCCTCGTTAGTCCTACTTCTTTTTTTCCTCTAATATAAACTTGAAACTTCCACAGATATGTAGAAACGGCATCTGCTGACACGAATATTTTAAAGCCTCTCTTTAATAAATACTATTAACTACATGTTTACTCTACAAATGAGTATCACAGTAGATGTATGCAGGAAGAACGAATTCCAATGTAGTACCGCAGTGTAGTTTTACTCGTCCCGTTACTAAAAACTAATGTAGAGTTTTGTGAGAAACTTGAATTTTAAGTCAGTACCATAGTGTAGTTATACATATTAAATGAAACTAGGTGCACTTCCACAGTGCTGAGAAAGTTACCCTGCGAAAGGATTATACTAGTAATCAAAACTTGTCCTGTAGGCATTACTTATTCCCCCGATTACCACGGTAGATTAATGCAGGGCATGCAAAACTCAAGACAGTGCTGCAGCGTATTAATACATATTCACACAAAATAGCATGTGCTGACATAGTGATGCAGTGACCGTTTAAATATGTGACTTTTAATGAATATCATTAACTGTATGTTTTATCTGCATATATTACCATAGTAGTCTTTTGCAGGAAAAAAGAAATTATAAGTTGTGCCTCAGTGTAGCTTTACTAATAACATGGACATAACTACCATAGTGTAGCAACAGTTTTACATAAAAAATACCGCAGCGTAAAAATGTAGTATATTTTTGGTAATCCCTTCTATTTTCAATTGAGAAAAAATACAATTTTTATCCAAATACTGCATTATGTGCTATGGAAATGAGCACCCCCATTTTTCTGGTACGTATTAATCGTCTCTGGTAGCCCGCCCGCAAAACAGTAGTGGTAATGGAGAACCCCAAAAATATAGTCTGCATTTGGCGGCTCAGGTAGTGCATCGGTGTACGATAGCGGTAGTCGAAAGAATATCCAGCTAGGTCATTTCCTAACAATAAATAGACACCTCTAAATGGTAAATCAGGTCTAACACACTCAGTCACAGGGCCAGTAACTAAATCTGAGGTTAAATAAATATCACGGAGGGGTACAGAATCAAAACACAGCCAAGCCCTTGAATAAGCACATTTGTAATAGAAGAAGTATTCTCAAAAAGGGCAGGACATCTGCACGTATCAGAGATGGAGAAGCTCCAGTATCCCTTAGGATTTTATTTGGAGTATACTGCAATTTCGATATTTTTGCCTGTAAACCTCAGGAACAAGCTCATAACCTTTCACGATTAAATTTTTGACATAATCATAATTTGAGCCTTATTCTACAGTCAGCTTCGTATAAATTTCACAGGCTTTGCCAATTAAAGCACTTTGTAAAAGATTTAGACTTCAATTTTTCTAAGGCCATTTAACATTTTCAGCTATTTTTTTTCAAAATGCATGAAATAATTATTTGCCAACTTCTTTTTCTTAATAGATGGAACTAACCTTATATGTTTGGTGACATGAAAGTGAGAAGAACTTGGAGGTTCTGCACTTCTACTTGCCAATTTCATATCCATATTGCATTCGTTTTTCTTTTTTCCTTCTTTCTCTCCCCCTTTCTCTTCATTCTCTCTCTCTTTTCACTTTCCTTCTCTTTTCTTTCTTCTCTCTCCCTCTCTATTTCTATTTTTTAATTATTTTTTCTCTCTCCATTTCTCTTTCTTAAAATTCAAACTTAAATTGCATTTCTCTTAATTTCAAATCTGACTGAGTTTCTACAATAAATGAATCAGCAGATGAATCAAAAATGTCTTCATGAGATACTGAACAATAATATTCCTAATTTCTTGTTTGAGCATGGATGACTTTACTTCAGAAATGTTATAATGGTTGCCAAGCAGAAGTGAATCAGATTTCTTAGCTGGTATGTATACTGTACCAAAAATCAAAATTAAGAAATGTTTCTATACAAAAAGTAATCTGTAATTTAGCTGGAAAGTCCCAAAAGAGCATACATTTTCTTTATGTTTTCTACACCATCTTGGTTTTGCTTCTTCTTGTCTTCATGAGACAGTGTAACAAATTTCATCCCATTTCCATCAGTATAATCTTAAAGGTTGTTTTTATTTAGCTGCGATTGGAACTCGATCCCTCTACTGACATAATGAACGCTCAAAATAAACAAAATTTTATACCGTTACATGTATGTTATTGGATTAGAAGTTGTAGTGAGATATTCATAGATTTTGATCATGTGTTCAGGAGGAATGATAGGCATGTTTAATCCAATTTTAAGGTCTGTTTATATTTCTGCATCTAGCATATTATTGGCCTCTTGGAAAGCTGAATCTTTTACAATGTCAATGTCTCTAAAGTATAGATTAATTGCTGCCCTTGCATTGTAAGGGTGTTTCTGTGGTATTCTTTGCATACTCTATTACTTTATTTTTTTTCTCTTGCGGATATCCGTTATCTCTGGAGCTGCTTCGGCATCAAACTTCTTGAGGTAGTTGTTCAAACCTTGCTTGGAAATGGTGTCCAAATCAACATTTTGCCCAAGGCGTTCAATACACCATTCTGTAAACAGAATACTGTAAAATCTGGTAAATAAACCTGTAAGCTTATAATAATTTTAGTGACACTTTTATGCGCCTATTTTTTATATGCGCGTATACTTAAGCCAAAACTATGCGCTTATATTTGATATGCGCTTATAGGCAAGCCGTGTGCGCCTATTTTTGATATATTAGGAATATTGAAAGTGCTAACCCTGGTTGAGAAAACAAAAATAAAACATGGTCATGGACGTGCGCAGTGAACTACTTCCTTTTATTGCCTAGGCCTACAGTATTTTTACATAACGAAAGCATAATAAACTTCATAATTTGCAAATATGTTCAATTCTCGGATCATTCAATAAATGTTTAACACCAAGATTGTAAAATTTTATCCATACTCTTTTCAAAGATTTACAAAAGAATGACAAACTGTTATGACAACGCAAACAACTTTTCTGGCATTCAAACTTTTACTTTAATTTACTGAAAAGTATTATCGTAAACAGTTATCGTTTATTAGACAATAAACGTTATAATCTTTAACACCCATCAGCTATTCATCAGGTAAACACACTTGTCACCTGTATTTATGATAAACATTTATCATGGTATAATACCGTTAATTACGTCTTTTTGATGCATCTGTTGTTTGTTTACCAGTAATCGGATATGCGCCTACTTTCGAGACAAAATTATGGTAAGGGTATAACATGCGCTTATTATCCCATATGGAATAACGGTAAGGCCGTATGCGCTTACTTTTGATGTGCGCTTATATTCGAATATGCGCTTATTTACCAGATTCTACAGTATATGAATTTAAGTCGAACCTGCCTTTTCAATCAATCTGTTTTTAAGCATGCATACTTGAAAGGCTTAAAATAATTTTAATAACTTTCCAATTGTATATACTGTGTTTATATGCGTTATAGTAAAAACAAACAAAAAATGCATGATACAAACACCTACCAACATAGGGAGCCAAAAAGGAGTCGACGTTTTCAAGGTTAAGAGGGACTTTACTTGAAGATATGTTTTTTTGTGTGTGTGCTTGTAGCGACTCTTTTAGCCACATCGGAATTTCAAGCTTTCTGTACGAGGATGGTATTGAGAGCACAAATAAATAATTCCATTTAACATTTCATAATTTATTCCCTGAACAAAAATAATAGTCGAATATTTAATCCAAGTAAAATAAATCCAAATTTCACAGACCTAAATGATTTTAAATTTGCTCTAACTACAAACAGAAGCTCGAGGTTTATATATGTTTCAACAATTACATAATTCACAAAGAGCACGTGAAAAAGTGAACAAATAACAGGAAGTTTTCGTAAAATATGAAAATGAAACATCCCACGGAACCATCACCTGTCGGTCCGTCAATAATAGATTCATCGTCGGGAGAATAATTGCTTTTACTTATAATTTAACCTTCATCAAGAAACTCAACCCCGCCCGCTTAGCTCAGTAGGTAGAGCGTCGGTCTACGGATCGCGGGGTCGCGAGTTCGATCCTCGGGCGGGGCGTATGTTCTCCGTGACTATTTGATAAACGACGTTGTGTTTGCAATCATTAGTCCTCCACCTCTGATTCATGTGGGGTAGTTGGCAGTTACTTGCGAAGAACTGGTTTGTACTGGTACAGAATCCAGGAACACTGGTAAGGTTAACTGCCCGCCGTTACATCACTGAAATACTGTTGAAAAACGGCGTTAAACCCAAAAAACAAACAAATTATCAAGAAACTCGTGCAATTCACGACAGTGCTACTTTAAGTTTGAAGTAAAAGGAAACACCTGTGTTACGTCATGTTAGAAAGGAACTGTTAGTTTAAGGACTTTACATCTTCTAGAAAGAGATACTGAGCTCAGAATTTGTTTTTGTTTTTTTTTTTTTGTTTTCGTTCTTTTCATAAATAAGATTTTTTTTCCCTTCATTCACTGTAAATAATCATTTTCTGTAAATAAACTTGTAAATATTGTAATGGGTGTTAAGTTGTTCTGGTAGTTATTGTCCCCGGTACGTCCATCCTGTCACAATACCGACCAGTCATTCTCATTTTGTTGTCAAGGAGACTGGAAACAGATTTTTTCCCCTTGTTCTTATAAAAGTACTTTCAAACATGTTATTGTATAATGTAGTTTTCACATTATGTTTCCATTCATCATGGCTTGAACATTGACATGATTATTGAAGAGGCTGTACAAACTGACTTAGATGTATATAGCTCTAGTTCATAATTAGCTTATTTACTGTATTATTTTTTATTAATTTTGTTCAAGACATTTTAATTTGTTGTTAAACAATTTGTGTTACTGTATATGAAGGAATCGTTCCATGTCCTTTGAGTTTAAAAGACCACCTCTCTTACATAATTTAGAGTTAGGGTGAACGGGGGTGTAAATCAATCAAAAACCTTTATCTATATCTACCCCAAAGTATCCAGAAAAAGTATGTCATTGAAGTCTTTTTAAGTAAAGACACTTACCCTGAAAAAAATTTAATACCGATTTGGGTTTTAGCAGCATATTTATTCTGTAGCATCGAGATCGTGGTCATTCAGGGTTTTAAATTTTCCGGTTAAACTGCTAGATCCTGCTGTAGGCCTGTACCAAGATCATTCTGAGATTCTGTGTTTGATAGGTCACTATTTACCACAAGATTTGGCTCTCTCAAACTGACACGTTCGGCGTTGACAGCGTTGTCATTTTCAGTTATATTTTTGGTTTCACTTTTATTTTCGTTAATTACGTTTAGAACGCCAAGGAAATGCAAATCCAACATTGCCTGTATTTGAGGTGAAATTTCGAATTGCTCTAATTCATTTTCCACCGCCGGAAAATACAATTTAAATGACCCGAAAATTTGCTGAAAAGTGTCTAAATCTGAATTACTGCTGGGGTCGGCAATTTCGATATTCTAGCACTAGCAGACGAACTGAGATTTTCTATAGACCGCATAGATTTTGTATTTATATTAAGACATTTGTTTTTATTCTTCATTTAAAAATAGTTTACTGGAAATAGGGTAAAGATAAGTGAAATCTAAATATGTCGGCATTCACGCCGTGTCGAAAAAAAAAACGTGTTGGCAATGTATACAAAACATGACCTAGTTTATGAAAGATAATGTAGTCCGTCATGAATATTAATGAGAATCTAATGAATATGTAAACGTTTTATTGTAAAATGGAGAGGGTTTCACATGGCAAGAAATAACCAATCGGAAACAAGCTATTGCGTTAAATGTTGAGAAGTGATAATGATGGCTATATCCATAATGTACCGGTACACATGATATGAATGTACGTGCTGAAATCAATACCGCGTATCCCTTATAAATCTACCATATTAAAACATCAGGTTTAGAACATTGAAGACATTTTTAAACATGTACGTTACACATCACCTGTTTGGAATGACTTGAACATACTTTAATATAGATAAATACTGCGGGAAAAAAACCCTACGTGCTAATATTTACGGTCCAAATGCATTTCCTTACATAAATTGAAATCACCAATAAAGTTTGTGATCATGAAGGTCGAGCATTCCAGAGGTAAAATTAATGCTTCATTAAATGCAATTTAAGGTGTCAAAAATATAGGCTTTTTATCCGAAGTTGTTCAAGAAAAAACGTACATTTTGATGCGACGTTAGAACGTTAAGCAACAATTTTGTAGTTTGTAGTTTAAATTTATTTTTAAAGTAATAAGTGTTGACTTTGCGAAGAAATGTGAATTTCTACTTTTTTATTGTTTTGTTTACTTGTATTTAAGATAGTTTTGGACTATTTCTACCTAGAAAATTTGATGAACGTTTTATTTTCAACATTCAAGATGTGTCTCCGTAGCAGCGTCATATATTGGATCGAAGCGTTATACCATGATTACGCGCAATATTTTGATAAAAAACTTGTTTTTGTATTATATGAAAAACTTTGTTATTTCAGGACCTAAGTAGTTTTTCAAACATAATATTTCCAGGCAGTAAGTCTTCATTTTAATCACTTCGAAAAGCAACACAATTTGTCATTGCCTTTGGCTCGTAACTGTCAATTTCCTTTGAACAACTCCGAGATAATTTTTTGCATATGCTTTTTCTAAAAAACAGTATAGAAATCTGTTGATAAATGTCTGGAAAACTAATCTAAGTCAAATGTTTTCTTATAAATCTGACCTTTTTATGTACAGTTATTCATGTTTTCATATATAAAATCTAAAACTAGTTTTGAGAAATAAAGTTAAGTCAGGCTTGCATTTAACTTTCGAAGTGCTTACTTTTCGCACGGAACTAACATCACATACATCATTCTTTTACCCTAGTCTGGTTCTCAACGTCTGATTATTCAGTACAGAAGCAAGGTTAAACCTAACAGGAGCATAATTGTCAAACGGACATGTTCAGTAAGCATAAATTACTCAAATAGAAAGAATATAAATGATATCGTTTGCCTCAATGTGTCCGATTAGAAAATATCATTTTTGAACAAAACTGCCTCTTTCTATTGAGAAAAAAGCTTGAACTTGATATGTTTAACATATGTACGAACATTGCCTATCATCTAAATTGAGTGAAGCTTAATATTGCTCCTTATGAAAAGATATAGAGGTCGTTATCTCAACACAAGTGTTTAATGAAATCTTATGAAAACGTATAGTTTGTTTGATCCTATCGATAGTTAATAAAAATCTACAGTCAATCATCTATAGTAAAAAAAGACAACGCTTTGGTCAGATCTTAAGCTCAGGTACATTTCATTCATTTTGCACATATGATCATTTTTGAGGACCAACGTTAGCTATTTTGTTCATTATTGTAATTCAAATTTCAAATTCAAAGTATTTAACAATGTGTTCAGTGATGCATTACTGGCATTTGAAGTTAATTGGCTTGACGCGAAAAGCTTTAATGATGATTTATTTATTTATAACTATCAATTTATACTGTACAGTACTAACCTGTTTTCCGTAATCAGTGAAGTACGACTGTCTTTTATCAAACTGTCACAGGAAACATACGCCTTGCCATTGAATAGAACCCGCAACATTGTGATCCGTAGATATGCGCTTTCCCTATTGAGCTAAGCGGGCGTTATTTGTGTGCATTTTTTCATCTATAATAAAATGTGATATTTGTTTGTGATAAAAAGTACCATTACTTGTAAGTAACGAAATATGTTTAGCGCTTACGTAGTATCAATTCATTCAGATAAAGTAATTTGTATAAAATATAGATACATTTTATAGTAAGTATCGATCACATCGTCATAAATAAACTATTCATGAGTAATCAAAATAGTTTGAATGTCTTTAGAAAATGAGCAAGCAAACAGGGTTGTAGAGTCGGTTAGTTAGCTGTCAGGAAAAGACCATCCAAGCTTCTTGATTGGCAAGATGCATATTCGGCCTGGGTACATTTTTCGAATTGGGATGCTCTCAGCTCCTAAAAGACAATTAGCTAAACTAAGGTGTCTAGAGTCAGTCAAAACTGGAACTGCAATCCATAATATAGAGTCGACTCAAATAGGAGTGATATGTTAAAGGTTATAAGACACCTTTCTCATTACCGTTGTTTCCGTGTAATAAGACCTCACTTGGTCTTGAACGAAAAGTCCAACCGTGTACAACAACATCTGTGTACATAAACATATATCTTAGTACATTTGAAAATAGTTAACCAGGGCCAGTCTGTAGTAACGCTGAGTTTGTATCAATTCTGACTACCATGAATACTTTATGATAGGATTCTGTTTCATTATGAATCTCACGTATGGGAAAGTCAATTGTCTAGAAATTGATATTATCACTTAACTTTCTCTGTAGATTTTTGGAATCCTCGTGATACAACTAATTTGCAGAGAGAGCTTTTGGTAGCTTCATTTGTCCCAATCAGGTGTAAAGTCTAAAGGTAACAGCTAATTTGCCAGACATGATAACATAGGTTTGAGTACAAGTGCAAATGCTAAACAAGTTCCTTTGCGTTTTACAATACTTGCGTGTATATAAAGCAGAATCGAAAGTTATCTTTTTGTTGATGGAATAATGTGGAATATGCAAGCTCGTTTGTACTCTAAGGTTTATTGCTGGAACTTGTCCGGTGTATTAAAATATTAAATATTAGAACGAGTAGGCTTTGTCTAACGACATTAACTTACTTTGCGAACTTGTTTTATCGCGGACCTTAAGGAATATCGTTTTTTTCTAAATTTTATAATATCACTTAATACACAATTTTATTGTATCATCGTCAGCCAGTTCATTTTCAAACGGAGAATATGAAAATAGCCTCATTCGTCAAAATGAATTAAAAAGAACTAAAATGCCACTGCTGGTTTGCGATACACGATGCATGTAACAGAAATTTGTGTCTATATACAAATTTTAAACCAGTACCGTAAGGTAACACTGTCTAAAGGTGTATAAATATCAGTATCAAATGAAATCTCCATGAGTATGTGAGCTTGTCGTGCATTGTGCACGCTCGAATATTCGCTATGGTCTTTGAGAGAATATATAGCTTCTTTGATGCCAATGAGTTAAAAAAAACACTAAAATATCATCGTTGATTTGCATAACAATATAATAAAGAATTAAGAAAATATTCAAATTTTGAACAAGTACAAATGAAAAGCATATGCAAATGTTGAAACCGTTTTTAATGGTATCACAATCTGGGCGGGTATGTAACTCAGCATCAGATGCACTCTGATTTGCACGACAGTATTATTCTCAAATTTTGAACCAGAATCAATGAGTAGCACCAATTGGGCTTATATTTAAAGCAGCATCGAAACTAATCTTTTTGGATTATTAAGTTTATTAAAACAACGCGCGCTCGTTTGCACCCTTATTAGTCTAGTATATAGTGGGATGACTAATTCATATCAATTCCTTTCTACATAAAATAATTCATAATGCCTTTTCGTATCACCGAGTATTTCACGTACGGAATAATATTATTTTTTATTTATTGACACTCCCAATAAAAAATCATTTTTGTCCTCATGATACAGTTTACGTTTAGGGAGAGGATATGTACCTTCTCTGCTTTAAATTACTTGAAAGTACTAATTTGTCATTTCTGAATTGCGAGACACAATTTCAGATTTGAGTATGTAAGAAAATTTTGACCAGTTCCAACTTGTAGTAATATCCTGGTGTGTTTATCAAGCAACATGTAGGCGCTTTCTCTAAATTGGTCTGGAGTAATGAAGTAGTTCGAATCTTTGGCTCAGTGGTTAGAGCATTGGCCTTCCACAAGTGCAACCCGGGTTCAAATCCCAGCAGAGGTAGTTGGGAGTTTTCATTATAAGATTCTCTCCTCTTTCATTTCTGTTACGCTTTGAAATGCGTAAGAAGATTCATAATGTGGACATGTATCCTCCAGGATCTTACGTATGTGAAATTCAGCTGTTTTGAATTAAAATTATATTCCCAAATGTACACTCTTAGTATGAATTCATTATAAAGGCGTGATCCAGATAACTTTGACAGGAAGAATATATACATTCTCTAGTACAATTCAGTTAAAAACTTTTAATTTCTCTTCTGATTTTCGAGACCTGATAACCAATATTTGAAGATAAGTGCTAATGTTAAACTAGTACCGAAGTACTAGTAGAAAATATTTGGGGTATTTATATATAAACACAATATCATTGATATGCTTAACTATTCGTTGTTGTAGAAATATCCATGTAATATGAAATCCCTCTTCTCTCATTTTCTGAATTAGATCAAACAATAGGCCCAAAACACAGGTACCACAGGTCATTTCAGATGTTTGCTATGCAGATGCATGCAACTAGCATAGGTGTGAAAGACGCAAGTAGTTTGTATGGACAGAAATTAATAATAATAGATATATTTGCGATACATATAGTCAATATAATAGAGCCTTTACTCTTTGTTTGTTCTGTAGCTTCTTCAACGATCTTTTAATGGAATATTTTCACTCTAAACTTGTCATTCATTCTCTGTTAGTGGTGCTTAGATGGCTTTCTAGAATAACTCGACTATTAATATATTTTTATTCTCTATTTCAATAAATTCATTGTATTCTAGTGATCCGGTTAACCTTCAGACTTTGGTCCAAAATAAGTGAAGTCTCTAAAATGTCATCGTTGATTAGCTAGACATGATAACAATGACGGATGTAAACATGCTCATATTGGACCAGTTCCAATGCGTAGTTCAATGTGGGAGTGTACATAATAAGGGACTAAAAGAAATCCTATTTGGTTAGTTAATTTGTTGTAGAATAAGTACCCTCACAATAATATGTACTGCCGCGCTCTTAACCGTAATTGGTC
This sequence comes from Mercenaria mercenaria, assembly GCF_021730395.1. NCBI lineage: Eukaryota > Metazoa > Mollusca > Bivalvia > Venerida > Veneridae > Mercenaria > Mercenaria mercenaria. The sequence goes on along the minus strand of NW_026462011.1, from coordinate 5,553 downwards.
AGATATATTGTTGTGGTGAAACTTTCGTATAAACTATTTTCTACCTGTTACCATTTATAATACAAACTTGAAGCCTAGAGGATCTACGAATGGGAAAATCAGATGTTCTTAATTCAATAATATCTCTTAATGTTACATAAATGCATTGGATCCTCTTGACCCAGAAAACTGATGCAAATTCAAACCGCCAAAACTAATGCATAGTTCGACATTGTACCCCCGGCGATCTCACATAGTGGGAAGTCAACTTTAAGTACTGGAATATTTTATCAAAAGACACCAGTTGAATAAACAAACATGGTATCTTTCAATAAATTTACAAAACATCGTGCATCAAGATATAGATTGACAGTTAAATGCTATTAGTACTTAGGGAAAAATGTCAATACTGTCGTGCTATAGCAAACAACATAACAATATGCAACTCACACATGCTAATGATACGGAAAAGTAGAATTCCAAGAAGAAGACATAATGGATATATTCCATTATGTTGTAGGCTGTACTGAACCGAAGATGCACCATGTCTAACTACATCTTAAAAGTTTCACTTTCAATATATCTTCTGTAAATTGATATTATACCCGGCAACGGTGTCAATTAACGGGCGGCGCATAAAATATTGTCACAAGTTAATGATGCCATATATATGCATGCATTGTAAAAACGATAACACCGCGTGTTAAAAACATAGTTTTTGTAGGAAAGATTATTCTGATACATCACAACTTTAAAATTCTAAACGGCTTCATAATATTCTAATAAAAAATATTAGTTTCAGGAAGTACAATGTGTAAAAGTAAGTAATAGTTTTGTACCTTGCATGTGGGTATTGTCAACTATTTTTCTCTAACTTTATCCTGATTTTAACCTTTCTCCGAAACATATTCAACTGTCATGACGTCATACTGGGCGGTATTTGGGCCCTTTCCAAAAACATATTTTATTTATAATCGTACTTTGCTGATGGGTATTTATTTTTCTTCAAAACATGCGGGCATTTAAACATTTCTCTCAGAATATTTTTTTTTAATTTCAGTTGTATCTTTTTAGTTTATACATAATTAATCTTAGGTCGATTATAAAGAAGTTCTACAACTTATATTAATCACTCTCGATATCTCATTCCTGATGGTATCTATCGCCATGAGGGTATGAGAAAAGAGGCCAGTTTATCTTTTAATGCTGAACGTCAAGCAGGGGGTCTGCTTGTAACATTTTTCTCGTCTTTGGTATGACGCGGCCGGGGATTGAACCCACGATCTACAGCACTCGAGGCGGATGCTCTGCCACCAGGCCATTGAGGCGGTCTTGTATCTTGTCGATGGGTATTTTAACCATCCTGTCCAACATATTTCCATAAAAATATCTTGTTGATAGGTATAATTACTTTTCCAGCCAACATATTTTAACTGTAATTGTATCCTGTTACCGAGTATTCAAACTTTCCTCCCCAACTTATTCTAACTTTGATTGATATTTTTGGTGATTGTACACCCCTTTCTCTCCAATATATTTTAGAAGTGATGGTAAGTTTTAGAGAGAAAAGTTCACAAAACCCACATGCAAGGTACAATTACAGTTAAATTATGTTAGGTGAAAAGTTAGGATACCAACCAACTAGATACAGTATACTTTAAAGTGCTAAAGAGAAAGATTAAAATACCAACCAACATAAAACAATTACAACTAGATTTATTTTGCTCTGTAGAGCTATTTTCCTTATTTTCTTTGCAACTTTGTGCTGAAATCACAGGACAGATCTATGCTTGACATGTGATAGCATTTTCATGATGAAATGATAACATGACATAATTTGTCATAGATACTTAGATCATACACCTCCACTACAATTTGGGGTCTCATATGTTAGCTGATTTTGCAGTTTTTTGTTTGACTGAATCTATTTTCTTGCATCAAACATGAACCCCACAACCCCACTTTTCTCTCAATTTTTATTATTCAAGAAAATGTAAGTAAGAGACATTTAAAATTGGTCCTGCTGTGTTCTGCATCCATCGGAAATAAGTCAATTTTACATTGAACAAATTAGTGTTTAGTGTGTTGTAACCTTTAAGGGAAAATTGGTTACACTTGAAATCTGGCAAGATTATGGTAGAGTTGTACTACTTTGAGTAGAATTTGATCGAAAATGACATTTGTTTGGAAATTTTGCTTATATATGGAAAAGCAAATATGAAATGTCACATTTTCAAGGTGAAAGAGTGTATTTTCTGCAGAACCTGCATACTTGTAGACTAAATATTGCTAATTTCTAGTGGTCAGAGGTAAAATTGAACATATTTCAAAGCTTAAATGTGTAATTGTATGCAAATCAGACTAGAAACTGACTAAACAGTGCAAGACTAGGCTACATTTAGGACAACTGATTGAAAATTATGTCGCGATAGCTATTTTTGGCAAATTTGAAGCGTTGTCTTACGTTACTTAAAAAATTATAAAACCTTGGAAACTGTTGGTATCAAGCAAAAACATAGTATATTTTTATGCAATCAGGTAGCTTTTACATTTCAAATGAAACCGACACAGTCTTTGAGAATTTTGTATAGGCATACAGACACTTAAAAGGAAAATGGTGCGAAAATAAATAGTAGTTGCATAATGGCGGTTTCAAATAGTCCACAATTTATGTTTTGCTCTATACAGATATTTTCCTTTTTCTTTGCTATTGTTTTCTGAAATCACGTGACAGATATATGCTTGACATGTAGGTAGCATTTTCATATTGAAATAATAGCATAACAGAATTTGTCCTGAATACGTAGATCATACACCAGCACTAAAATTTATTGACTCATCTTTTAGCTGACTTTGCAGTTTATGTGTTTGACTTGACATGATCCTCACTTTTCTTTCGTCTTATTTGCAGCATTAACAATATTCGTTAAGAAAATGAAAGTCACAGACATCTAAATTTGTTCCTGATGTGTGCTGCAGTCACTGAAAATAAATCAATTATATATCGAAAAATGAGTAACGGCTATTTAGTATGTTGTAACCAGTAAGGTTAAATACCCACAAACAACATGTATTTCAATTGAAATTTATAAGAAAGAAATGTTAACTAAAGGTTAAACCTTGGACATCCAAGACGACATTAAAAGGTATGTAACATACAGTGGCGCCCGCGTGTTGGTTCCCCGTGCACACGATTAAACCCTTGCGTGGCACCATTCATAAACGTTTCACGTTACACACTTAGTTAATCGTGCAGCCAATCAAATTAGTTTTAAACCGTGTAAGCGTGCGGAAGCGGGAGACGAGTTTTTTGCATTATACGCATGCGCAGCGTGTAGATTGGAGATGGTAAAGCGCATGCGCAGCTCGCGTCGTCTGCATGATGCCTGTGTATGATCAAAAGTGGATTTTTTAAATTTTTGTTGCTTCCATTTCAAAGTTTAAATGGAATCAAAACATATTTACTAATTGGTCTTCATTAATTACCGATTAAAGCTTTGTATTTAAGAACAAATATAAAAGTTTTTTTTTCTTTTTATGTCATATCGTTTCGTTCTAAAAAGTGTTAAAATACATTTTTAATTCCATTTCAGTGAACTTCTCTATTATTTCAAACACACGCTGTTTTACATAAGTCATTAAATGAAAAGGTGAAATTAGTTTAAACAGTATTTTTTATACAAGTATGCATAACATGATACAACAGTTCTAAAGATAAAATGAGGATTAGGAAACAAAGTTAGTGTAACTTATTGTGTCCTTCTCCTATAATTACTATACATTATACATATTAAACTACTTGTTATGACAGACTGAACATACAAGCGCACAACAAAAATGAAATCAAAAGAAACATACTGTATGAACAGGTAATAAAAAGAAGTATAAGGTGAAATTATCCATATATTTCCACAATTTGCATATGTATATATGTATATGCAGATATAGACCATTTACTACCAAATTCGTTTATTAATGATTGTGAAACGGTATTATTTAATGATTATATTAACAAGTGGTCAACTAGAATCAATGTTGTGGTAGGTAATTCTGGCAGAGGTTGTAATAAACTTCGGTTTTATAAATTGTTCAAACATGATTTTATTCCTGAGCGGTACTGCAAATTGATAATGCCTCCTAGACATCGTGCAGCTTTTAGTAAATTTCGATGCTGTGTAGCTCCAATTAGAATTGAAACCGGTCGTTATGAAGGCATTGAACTCGAAAGGACATGTCCTTTCTGCAGTGCCGTTGAGGATGAGATTCACGTGATGTTAAATTGTTCATTATATAATGATATAAGGCAGTCGCTGTTTCAAAAGGCAATCACTTGTAGAAACAATTTTCATTCTATGTCTGAAACGGATAAATGTATATTCTTGTTTTCTGACCCAAATATGATCAGGACTAGCGCCAAAACCTGCTTTTTAATTCTCAAAAGACGTCAGTTTTTAATAGGTAAGTAATGATATTTATGCTGTAAATAAGGTAGCGTTTTGTGTTTGTTTTTTGTTGCTGTTTTTTATCTGTGTACAAATATTTTTGTCCACTGAAATTTTTTTTGCTAATCAATGCTAGGCTGATCTTATCGACAAGTTTCCTTTCACCTACAACCATTCTTTAATTATTAAAGTGTGTGAAATAGTAAAAAAAAATTCTTTTAAATATTTTTATTGTGCTCTGTACTTTTTTTATATCTAATTATTTCAATAAGATACCAATGGATTAGCAAAACTAGTTCGATTATATTGTTTTATAGTTTTTGTAAAACCATTGTTGTAGATTTGACTGTGCAATAATCTCTTATAGTTCCAACATGGAACGGCGTAGTACATATGTAATTGTAAATATATATAGCTATTTATTTGTTGTATGTATTACGATGAGAATAAAGATTACTTCTGCCTCGGTGATGATCTTATACATTTTTAATGGATTTTGCTGCGTTTTTTTAATCCACTGTTACAAGGTTGAGTGTATACCAAGTTATCATAATTATTCTTGTATGAAATGTTTTATATAACTTATGAGGCTGAATAATTATAAATATAAATTTACGCTGCTCGGAGAGTAAACTGACAGAATACTAGCTAGATTTAGTGTGATGATTTGATAGATAATTCATATTAGGGCAAAAAATACAGCTTTTATACGGGAGCTAGCGTATATTAAAATAGATACGTTTTTCTTCCTAGTATGTACTATAAACTCTCATCTGTCTAAAAATAAATAAAAAAAAATAGAAAGGGAGAAATGCGTAACATTATTTAATATGTAATTTATTATTCAACTATAATATTCAACGAAAATCAGAAAATTTATCATAAGGAATGTCTCTAAAAATATCGTAATAAAAAGAAGAAACACAAGTTCTTTTCGCAAAATTGTACATAAACTATAATAGTTATTAAAGATTATACATATTTAAACATGCGCAAAATGCTACTCCCGCTAAACAATTAATGGAACCGGATGACACAATATCTCATCCTGCCAGTCAGAGGATCAAAGTGCAATACCGCCTTTGGCGGAACGTTACGTGTTGTTTGTGATCTACCTAATCAGAATGAGAGT